>NC_069501.1:1127714240-1128014240 GCF_027579735.1 Bombina bombina
ACCAGCAGCTTTTGCAACGCCGCCCCCTGCAGACTCGAGGCCAATCGGCCGCCAGCAGGGGGCGTCAATCAACCCGATCGTACTTGATCAGGTTCTTTAGACCGCTGCTCCATAACTTGCGTTTCTGGCGAGTCTGAAAACTCGCCAGAAACACGGGCCCTCAAGCTCCATTCGGAGATTGATAAATGGGCCTCTATGTATTGCATAAGGCAAATTTTAGCATCATCACTATTGATTCTATTCAAATTTGAAAGCACTTTCAATTGTGACTACAGTGTACTTGTAATTAAAAATCTGTTTGATGTGTTCACAAGTCTGCCCTAGAAATGATAACTATAGCTACAGAATAGTCTTTATTTATTTACAATAACATTTATGTATTTATTGATAGTAAAATATTATTCTGTGACAGAGAATAAACTAACTTTACAAGGTGGTTGGCTACATTGTTTATACAGTTAAAGGTACATAAAACCCAGAATGTTTCTTTAATAATTCAGCTCTATGCATGTCATTGTAAACAACTTTCTGTTTTACTTCTTATATAAAAAAAAATATTTCTTCTCTTGGTATCTTTTGTTTAAAAGCAGGGATCTAAGCTCAGGAGTGTGCACGTGCCTGGAGCACTATATCGCAGCAGTTTTACAAGACTGTTATCCATCTACAAGAGCACTAGAGGGCAGCACTATTTGCTACCATGTAGTGTTCCAGAAACCTACCTAGGTATCTCTCCAACAAAGAATATCATTGGAATGAAGCAAATTTGATAAAAGAAGTAAATTGAAAACATTTGTAAAAAAAATATGCTCTGTCTGAATCACAACATTTTTGGGGGGTTTCATATTTAATACATAAAATTCATTAATCAATCTCTTTTTCTGTCTGTCTATCATCTACATCTACATAAACATCAAAATGTGATTATTGCACAGAGAGTGACACGGACATAGGACCAGATTACAACAGGAGCACTAATTAACCCTTCCACTCGAGCATTAATTGTGTTAGAAGTAAACTTTTTGCGCTCGTCGGGTTGCGCTCGTATTATGAGTTGAAAGTAAACTGTTTTCGCTGCGCGGTAACCAGACGAGCACAAAAGTCGACTCAAAATATCGCATGTGCGTTCTCGTATTCCCCCATAGAAGTGAATGGAGAAAAAAAAGGGGAAAAAAGAATCCTAACACCCCACTCTTGTGCAAACTTGATCACATATTCTCATATGCTCTAACCTGACATGAAAATATGAATGGAGAAAAATGTGCAACAGAGATATATTTCTAGAATATCAATAACAATAATTATAAACAGGGAACAACCATATCGATCATATACAAAATATCACTGGACTCAAATATGCAGGTTTGAACCTTAAAAGCACAAGTCCCATTATAATAAAGCAATAAGTCCCATGAATATATATATATATGAAGAAAATGCCCCAAGTCTTATTAATAAGATGATTTAAAAATGTCCCAATTATAAGGAGGGATGCAGCAAAGGTCAGTGTGGTTCAGTGGGAGCGTTCAGCAAAAGACCGGAACAGTTCCTCTCTAGGCCCTTGAGCACAGCGTGAGGACTGGCACCGGTACACTCACCCAGAAGAACAGCCAGCATGGAAAAGATAGAGGCTCCTCTCTCCGCCGGACCATGCCGTCTCGGCGTTCACAACTCGGAGCGGGTCACTTCCGGTATCATGTGGCTGTTACGTTGTTCGTCACGTGATCTCCTGCCAACCAATCGGAATCCTTATCCAGCCGTTGTCAACATTTAGAAGCAGCCAGGTACTCCCATGTCACTGCACGATGTTTCCAGCCACAGGCTTCCCATCACTTAGACAGCGGCAGTAAGGTGGCGAATGTAGGCGGCTCCTGAATAGCTCAACACACTACATACTGACCAAAAGATGCTTGTTAGATATCCCAATAGGTATAATGTAATTGAACCAGGGTGATATCCAGAGTGGAAGCTGTTGATAAATGGTAGATACCCCAGTCCACCAGGTACAATTGAATAAAATAAAGAAAGTTCAGCAGACTGTCTATGATTACGGTCAGGGAGACCGAAACCGGTCAGACTTTGCTCTGAAAATTTTACAGCTTGTCCTGCTGTTTTATCCTGGAATAAAGCATTACATTTGTTTTGATACACTCTTGGATGACTGCTGAACTTTCTTTATTTTATTCAAATGAAAATATGAATATTTCACATTCCAATGTTCTTCACATAGAAGAATATGTTCTATTTATTCAGAAATATTCTGGTACAATATCTATCTATCTATCTATCTATCTATCTATCTATCTATCTATATATATATATATATATATATATATATATATATATATATATATATATAGGAATATCTATTTAGAAATACTTAGAACATTTTGTTGCTATGTGCGGAATACTGGAATGTGAAATATTTACACTAAATACATAGTTAAACCCTTTATTTAATATGAATAATGCATAAATATGCTTTTCATGTTTTCATCTACTTGACTGCACACACACACACACACACATACATGTCATCTACTTGACTGCGCACACACACACACATACACATACATGTAATCTACTTGAGTATACACACACTCACATACATGTCATCTACTTGACTGCACACACACACACACACATACATGTCATTTACTTGACTGCACACACACACACATACATGTCATCTACTTGACTGCACACACACACATACATGTCATCTACTTGACTGCACACACACACACATACATGTCATCTACTTGAGTATACACACACACACACATACATGTCATCTACTTGACTGCACACACACACACATACATGTCATCTACTTGACTGCACACACACATACATGTCATCTACTTGACTGCACACACACACACATACATGTCATCTACTTGAGTATACACACACACACATACATGTCATCTACTTGACTGCACACACACACACATACATGTCATCTACTTGACTGCACACACACACACACATGTCATCTACTTGACTGCACACACACACACATACATGTCATCTACTTGAGTATACACACACACACACATACATGTCATCTACTTGAGTATACACACACACACATACATGTCATCTACTTGACTGCACACACACACACATACATGTCATCTACTTGACTGCACACACACACACATACATGTCATCTACTTGACTGCACACATACATACATATACCTCTTTAGACATGTATATATTTTAACACTTGAAACCTCATATCTTTGAGCCCTTATAACTTTTGTGTGCAATCTTTTTTTTAAATAATTTTTATTAGGTAGTGTTATGTTATTATGAGTGTAACTATACATACACACTTTGTCATTTTATATTGCTGTCTAAAAGTGTTTAATGTCCTTTTAAGTTCTAGAACTGCCACTGGCCCTAACATCTCTCATATTAAAAGTGGTGAGAGTTATGTGTTGCACACACATACACATTTACTGTACATACTGTATATACATACACAATACAAAGCCACACACAGCCCTTTCCAGTCTAACACCTGGTCATATACCGTATCCCTTTAACTCAATGTTTTAACATTTTTATTAATATATCTATCTACCTATTTATAAATATATCAGTTTATATTAAAACTTTAAAGAAATCCACTATTTTTCCTTTGATTTATTGCACCTTTGGGTTAGCACTCAAGCAATATCCAGGACCTGAGTGATTTTTAGAAGTTTATTAAGTGAGGAATTTATTGTGGTTGCACTATGCAGCCCCCAGATGCTAGTGTGCTAGTGTAATATACTTTCCACTTGTAATATAGAAGTAAAAATGGACGCGCTATGGATTGTACAATAGCAATGTTTGTGAACCACAGTGCTACCATTTTTATGCTCCTCTTGTAATCTTACGCCCGCTGGTATTACGAGTCTTGCAGGTACAGGCTCAACGCTCACTTTACCACAAATCCACTTAGTAAATTGCGTATCCTATTTTTTCAATAGGACTTGCATAGCGCCGGTATTACGAGTCTGCGAAAAAGTGAATGGTAGACCCTCTCCTGTCAAGACTTGTACCACATGCATCAGCCAATAGGATTTTTTCTACCTTAATTCTGATTGCCTGATCTATCAGCGAATCAGAATTGAAGGGACGCCATCTTGGATGACGTCATTTAAAGGAACCTTCATTCAGTGTTAGCCGTCGGATGAAGAGGATGCTCCGCGTCGGATGTCTTGAAGATGGAGTCGCTCTTCGCCGGATGAATGAAGATAGAAGATGCCATCTGGATGAAGACTTCTGCTCGTCTGGAGGACCACTTCGCCCGGCTTGGATGAAGACTTCTCCCGGCTTCGTTGAGGACTTCGGCCCGGTTGGATGAAGGTTTCTCCCGGTAAGGTGATCTTCAAGGGGTTAGTGTTAGGTTTTTTTAAGGGGGTATTGGGTGGGTTTTAGAGTAGGGTTGGTTGTGTGGGTGGTGGGTTTTAATGTTGGGGGGGATTTGGAATTTTTTTTACAGGTAAAAAAGCTGATTACTTTGGGGCAATGCCCCGCAAAAGGCCCTTTTAAGGGCTATTTGTAATTTAGTGTAGGGTAGGGCTTTTTTATTTTGGGGGGGCTTTTTTATTTTGTTAGGGGGATTAGATTAGGTGTAATTAGTTTAAAAATCTCGTAATTTGTTTATTACTTTCTGTAATTTAGTGTTTTTTTTTGTTGTACTTTAGATAATTTTATTTAATTGTATTTAATTTAGGGAATTAATTTAATTATAGTGTAGTGTTAGGTGTAATTGTAACTTAGGTTAGGTTTTATTTTACAGGTACTTTTGTATTTATTTTAGCTAGGTAGTTATTAAATAGTTAATAACTATTTAATAACTATTCTACCTAATTAAAATAAATACAAACTTGCCTGTAAAATAGAAATAAACCCTAAGATAGCTACAATGTAACTATTAGTTATACAGGGAGTGCAGAATTATTAGGCAAATTAGTATTTTGACCACATCATCCTCTTTATGCATGTTGTCTTACTCCAAGCTGTATAGGCTCGAAAGCCTACTACCAATTAAGCATATTAGGTGATGTGCATCTCTGTAATGAGAAGGGGTGTGGTCTAATGACATCAACACCCTATATCAGGTGTGCATAATTATTAGGCAACTTCCTTTCCTTTGGCAAAATGGGTCAAAAGAAGGACTTGACAGGCTCAGAAAAGTCAAAAATAGTGAGATATATTGCAGAGGGATGCAGCACTCTTAAAATTGCAAAGCTTCTGAAGCGTGATCATCGAACAATCAAGCGTTTCATTCAAAATAGTCAACAGGGTCGCAAGAAGCGTGTGGAAAAACCAAGGCACAAAATAACTGCCCATGAACTGAGAAAAGTCAAGCGTGCAGCTGCCAAGATGCCACTTGCCACCAGTTTGGCCATATTTCAGAGCTGCAACATCACTGGAGTGCCCAAAAGCACAAGGTGTGCAATACTCAGAGACATGGCCAAGGTAAGAAAGGCTGAAAGACGACCACCACTAAACAAGACACACAAGCTGAAACGTCAAGACTGGGCCAAGAAATATCTCAAGACTGATTTTTCTAAGGTTTTATGGACTGATGAAATGAGAGTGAGTCTTGATGGGCCAGATGGATGGGCCCGTGGCTGGATTGGTAAAGGGCAGAGAGCTCCAGTCCGACTCAGACGCCAGCAAGGTGGAGGTGGAGTACTGGTTTGGGCTGGTATCATCAAAGATGAGCTTGTGGGGCCTTTTCGTGTTGAGGATGGAGTCAAGCTCAACTCCCAGTCCTACTGCCAGTTTCTGGAAGACACCTTCTTCAAGCAGTGGTACAGGAAGAAGTCTGCATCCTTCAAGAAAAACATGATTTTCATGCAGGACAATTCTCCATCACACGCGTCCAAGTACTCCACAGCGTGGCTGGCAAGAAAGGGTATAAAAGAAGAAAATCTAATGACATGGCCTCCTTGTTCACCTGATCTGAACCCCATTGAGAACCTGTGGTCCATCATCAAATGTGAGATTTACAAGGAGGGAAAACAGCACACCTCTCTGAACAGTGTCTGGGAGGCTGTGGTTGCTGCTGCACACAATGTTGATGGTGAACAGATCAAAACACTGACAGAATCCATGGATGGCAGTCTTTTGAGTGTCCTTGCAAAGAAAGGTGGCTATATTGGTCACTGATTTGTTTTTGTTTTGTTTTTGAATGTCAGAAATGTATATTTGTGAATGTTGAGATGTTATATTGGTTTCACTGGTAAAAATAAATCATTGAAATGGGTATATATTTGTTTTTTGTTAAGTTGCCTAATAATTATGCACATTAATAGTCACCTGCACACACAGATATCCCCCTAAAATAGCTATAACGAAAAACAAACTAAAAACTACTTCCAAAACTATTCAGCTTTGATATTAATGAGTTTTTTTGGGTTCATTGAGAACATGGTTGTTGTTCAATAATAAAATTAATCCTCAAAAATACAACTTGCCTAATAATTCTGCACTCCCTGTATTGTAGCTAGCTTAGGGTTTATTTTATAGGTAAGAATTTAGTTTTAAATAGGAATAATTTAGTTAATGATAGGAATATTTATTTATATTTCTTTTAATTATATTTAAGTTAGGGGGGTGTTAGGTTTAGGGTTAGACTTAGGGGTTAATAACTTTAATATAGGGCGGCAACGTTGGGGGCGGCAGATTAGGGGTTAATAAATGTAGGTAGGTGGCGGCTATGTTAGGGCCGGCAGATTAGGGGTTAATAATATTTAATGTTTGCGAGGCGGGAGTGCGGCGGTTTAGGGGTTATTATGTTTATTATAGTGGCGGCGACGTTGGGGGCGGCAGATTAGGGGTTAATAAGTGTAGGTAGGTGGCGGCGACATTGGGGGCGGCAGAGTAGGGTTTAATAAATATATATTGTAGGGTTCGGCGATGTTGTGGGCAGCAGATTAGGGGTTCATAAGTATAATGTAGGTGGCGGCGGTGTCCGGAGCGGCAGATTAGGGGTTAATAATTATAATGTAGGTGGCGGCGATGTGGGGGGCGGCAGTTTAGGGGTTAATAAGTGTAAGATTAGGGTGTTTAGACTTTGGGTTCATGTTAGGGTGTTAGGTGTAGACATAAAAAGTATTTCCTCATAGGAATCAATGGGGCTGTGTTAAGGAGTTTTACTCTGCTTTTTTGCAGGTGTTAGACTTTTTTTCTGCCCGCTCTCCCCGTTGATTCCTATGGGGAAATCGTGCACGAGCACGTTACACCAACTCACCGCTGACTTAAGCAGCGCTGGTATTGGAGTGAGATTTGGAGCAAAATTTTGCTCAACGCTCACTTCTTGTCTTTTAACGACGGGTTTCAGAAAACTCGTAATACCAGTGTTGTAGGTAAGTGAGCAGTGAGGGAAAACTGCTAACGCAATATAATATAGCCACTAGTTATTTAATACATTACTGAATCCTATTAATCACTACTTGAACTATGTGATTTTCTTTTGAATTTAATGGTCAAAATTAAACATTGACCCCATAATTAGGCACTCTTCCCCTTGAAACCAAAAACCCCCCTTTAAATAAAGACTAACACAATCACTTGGGGTTGAAAAGGCCGCAGCCGATTTATTATAAACATGTAATAGATAAATAACAATTAAACACTTGAAACCGTATTGGTTACCAAGTAAGAAACATTAGTGCTTGCCCCGTAGGGGCTCAATAACTCTTGTAAACTTTATCAAGTCAACATTTTGCTAACCTCTCCTGAAACCACAGGAGGTACCCGTATTAAATCTTAAAGTTCTAAACATCAAAAACACCGCCAAAGGAACTCCCCTGCCGTAAACAAAACAGGGAAGGGAGGGCGGGCGGGAGCTGCTCCTGCTCCTAACCGGTCCGGAAGTAAGATGCCACTGACTTCCTGCCTCGCCACGCTAACCTTGCCAAGGCTCCACCCCCAAAGCCTCAACCACCTATCCCTGCTTCAGGCCTGCCATGGGGTCAAAAGCCCCTCCTTACAACTTCGCTCCATCCGGGGCTGCCTTGACCCCATAATTAGGCACTCTTCCCCTTGAAACCAAAAACCCCCCTTTAAATAAAGACTAACACAATCACTTGGGGTTGAAAAGGCCGCAGCCGATTTATTATAAACATGTAATAGATAAATAACAATTAAACACTTGAAACCGTATTGGTTACCAAGTAAGAAACATTAGTGCTTGCCCCGTAGGGGCTCAATAACTCTTGTAAACTTTATCAAGTCAACATTTTGCTAACCTCTCCTGAAACCACAGGAGGTACCCGTATTAAATCTTAAAGTTCTAAACATCAAAAACACCGCCACTGGCACGGACACTGTCCGAGCCCCGCCAAAAACTCAAGGCCTTTTCAACCCCCTCTTTCAAATTAAAATTGAACAGTTGCATACCTATATCATTAAGGTGTACACCATCACCCAAGAAAAAACATCGACCCGCTTCACCCTCAAACTCAACATGCCGTATAGACACCCCCCCCCTTTGCCTAACAAAACTACTCAACACCCTGTTAATCTTCCTCCTAGATGTATCCAACCGCTTACTGTCCCAAGCTGCCTTCCAAACCACCCTAGGCTCAAGTTCTGACCAAACAACCAACATCTGAGGAAACAATTCCCACAAACGCAACAAATCCCTTTTCATCTTTGACAACAGATCTCTCTGTGCCGTGTAGCCTAAATCGTTACCCCCAGCATGTATTACCAGAATCCCTGGAGGACGAAACAACCTTGAATAGTCAACTACTTGCAACAATACCTGGTCCCACTTCAAACCCCTAACCCCGAACCACCTCAAAACCACCTCTTCCACAGGCAAACCCAGCTGGCAACCATCGTTCTTCGCTGCAGCGGCTCGTCGTGCCCAGTAGATGTAAGAGTGGCCGATAAACCAACACTGAACTGGACCTAAAACAAAACACAACTTATAGAGCTAAGTACTGGCGTACGTAAGACTTAAACCTTCCTGATGACCACCTCCCAATTCCTTGTATCCTTTCATCACTCATACCTAACATTCTCGCCTCAGTAGCAGCACCGATACGAAATGAATGGGAACTAAATTCTCCCGCAGGAAAACCAACTAATGTCAAAGCCTTTCGGAACACTGCAACAAACTGGAATTTCGATAATGACAAACCCCCGGTATGAATCAATAACGGACCGTCACCAGGTGGCCTAATCTGCAAAAATTCCCCCACGGCCCCAACTGGGCAGCAAAGGCCCCCAATACACTGCAGCCGTATTAAACGACCTCTTCCCAACTGATCTGTATTTGACCGCCTGAGCCAGATGACAATTTGCCGGCCGTCGGAAACAACATCACCCACTTGGATCCCACCCCTGTCCAATCTATTAGGAGCAACGACTTCAGAGACCCGAAAAGCTGCAAAAAAGGCTAACACAAAAGCCGCACGGAACAAAGCCACTTCAAACGAATCCGCGCAGACCGAGGGTAGAACTCCTACTACCTTTTGTAAAACAGAAAAAATTACTGGTCGCCTACTATCCACAACCGAAGGGCCCCTACACAAACCACGCCCAACCATCCTAACCACAAACAATTTTGTGATATCCTGGAAGCCCAGTAACTGACACAAAAAGGCCAAAGCCGCTAAACGCCTCCTAACGACTGCTTTCGAAAAACGGGACTCGCTCCAACTCCCCATCCACTCAACCAGGGCCCTGGACCACTCGACTTCCGAAAAAGAATACCCACCTGCTTCCAAGAAAAATTGCCACTCACCCCATACCTGTCCATATGCCCTCCAAGTACTCTTGGCTAAAGCCGACCTCACCAAATTCATTAGCCTGGGAATACCGCCTTCCACAAATCCGCCGGACAGCGATCCCCTTCCATAGCAGCTTCTGGGGCCAGGGCCCGGAAACGGTCCCACTGTAAACGTGAGAGAGCGTCAGCAATGTCATTAGATGCACCAGGGACATGTACCGCCCTAAAACACACGTTCAGCCTCAGACACTCCAAAACAAACAGGCGTAATAAAGAAATAACAGGAGGGGAGGAGGCTGACAAATTGTTAACGGACATAACTACCCCCATATTATCCGAATGGAAGATCACTTTCTTGTCTCTCAACACTGCTGCCCATAATTTTAATGACACTAACAAAGGGAACAATTCCAGGAAAACCAAATTCTTATTTAGACCAGCCTTGATCCACGCCTCGGGCCACACGTCAGCACACCATCTCCCACCCAAATAGGCTCCAAAACCATATGAGCCGGAAGCATCAGTGAAAAGGTTCAGCTCAGATCCCAACACCACCTTCTGAATGATAGACTTGCCATTGTATTCCGACAGAAAAATGAGCCACACCTTCAGGTCTTCCCTGATCAAACTAGTTACTCGAATGTGATGGTAAGGCTCTGTCGCCCCAGCAGTCGCCAGGGACAACCGCCTGCAAAAAACCCGACCGACAGGGATAATTCTACACGCAAAATTCAATTTACCTACAATGGACTGCATCTCACGCAACGTCAGTTTATTGCGACCAACCGCCATCTGTAAGACTTGGACTAAATCAACTACCTTATCCCTAGGTAGGCTACACTCCATTGAAACCGAATCAATCTGAATCCCTAAGAAGCACAGGACCGACGTCGGGCCTTCCGACTTCTCGGAAGCTATCGGGATACCAAAATCACTTGCAACATGCATAAAGGTTGACAACAACCGACCGCATATCTCCGACTGAGGAGGGCCAACAAATAAAAAATCGTCCAAGTAATGAACAATCGATTTTAATCCTGATAGACGCTTAACAACCCATTCAATAAAGCAACTAAAGGATTCAAAATAGGAGCATGAAATAGAGCATCCCATTGGTAGGCAAAGGTCAACAAAAAAGGCATCATCAAAGGTGCAACCCAACAAGTGATGACACTTAGGGTGGACAGGTAACAAACGGAAAGCTGACTCTACGTCGACCTTTGCTAAAAGCGCCCCCTTACCGGCCTTCCGGACCAAACGAACCGCTGAGTCAAAAGAAGCATAAGAGACAGCTGACAATTCGGGGCCGATACCATCATTCACAGATGATCCCTTCGGATAGGACAAGTGGTGAATCATCCGGAACTGGCCCTGACTTTTCTTGGGCACAACCCCTAAAGGAGAAATCCGCAAATCGGGCATGGGCAAATCAGTAAAAGGACCCGCCATGCGGCCCAGAGCCACCTCCTTAGCCAATTTATCACGAATAATTTCAGGGTGAGCCCTGGCTGATTTCAAGTTACCCACAAAACGTTGGCCCTCCCCCGGCAAAAAAGGTATCCAAAAACCCGAGCTAAAACCCGTAAGCAACAACTCGGCCGCGCCTGCCTTACCCCGAACCTTAGCGTATTGCCTTAGCCAAGGCACCATCTTTTCTATGCTCACTGGAGTCTTGGCTCTGTATAGCCATTTCACCTGGGCGTGCGCCCGCCCGCCCTCTCTTAAAACATTTGGAGTAGGAGTGCACTCCACCACACCCTGAACACTCGTGTTTGTATTTACATGAGAGACCAAATCGGCATTGACTCTCGTTGTATTGGAAGCACAACCCCTTCCTACCGGAGACAGCGGTATTGGCACCAGCGCCGCCGGCAATGGCGGCCCCCCCAACTCGAAAGGACTGCCCCGACCGTAAGGGGGTCATGATTTCAAGCCAGATACCCATATCTCTATCATCCCAACGCATGGAGGGCCGCACGGCAAGCCGCTGACGAAACTGCTCGTCATAACGCCACCATGCTAGCCCGCCATACGTACGGTATGCAGAGGAAATCTCATCGTGATAACAAAAGAGAGCAGAACCCTGCTCAGGAAACCTCTCCGTAGTGACACTGGCCAAAATACAAAAAGACCTGGACCAATTACTCAATGTTTTTGGCAACCTCCGATATCTCTTTTTTCTCTCATCCTCCTCTTTTTTACCCAAATCCCCTTTTGGGTCATCCTTAAAATCTACAAACTGATCAACAGGGAGCAGGGAAAAGATTTCCAAGAACTCCCGTTTCCAGATCTTTTCCTTAACTTCCGATTGCAAGTGTAACCCCAAAGGGCCAATAGAACAAAGGCAAGGACGCTGAAAAGCCTCCTCAGAAACCTTTAGTCCACCAACTACACTAACCGACCCAACGGCAGGAGTACCACCCGACGAGCCCGCCGTCAACAAGACTCTTGGCTGCGACTCTACCTCACCCAAGGCCGGAGAGGCCCAAGCTCCCCCGGCTCCTTGATCACCCGAACGAACATCACTCTTCTCCACACTCGCAATCAAGTCTTTCAAACCTTGCAATAAAGTTTGCTGTTTAACCATACCCCCGCCCGGCCCAATGGGCGTCCCCACACCCTGCATCTCACCTGCTTCGCAAGGCGCTGTGACAGGTCCAGAAGCAGCAGCCGTAGATACCACTGGAGTAGACCCCTCAGGCCTGGCCGTACGACGGCGATCGACTCTGCCAGCCGAACGCCTTCTTCTTGAAGACGACCTCCTCCTGGTATCGGCCCGCCGCCTCCGTTCTCTGCTCCTGCCTCGAGGTGATCTGTCCAAGCCAGCCCATGTAGGCGATGAACGTGCCTCTGCGTCCCTCCTTCTTCTAGGCAGTGGCGAACGAGACCTACCCCGCCTGTAACCAGCATCCCGCGATGGAGCCGCTGCCCTGCTGATCCCATCCTCCTGAAACGACAGATTAGATGCTAGCACCACCTGCCTTCTGCATCCTAGCCCACCTGCTGGCGTCTCCCGGCCAGTAGCGGCCGAAACACCAAGCTGCCCCCCATGCCTGGTTAAATGCGGTGATAAACAACGTAACAGCTGCGCCAAAGTATCCAACTCTCCTACCTGGCCAGCTGCCGTAACTCCAGATGATGTGCCCTCGCCTGGATCCTCCTCTTCAAAGTCACTTAAAACGTCCTCCAAGTTGATGGAGTCGCCGTCGTGCTCCCTGACACTGTCGCGACGGGTTAGTCCATCTTCAGCCACCAACGGACCACTAATAGCAATCAGAGGCTCCACTACTAAGAAAAGAAAATATTAGCACAAAAGACACAACAAAACAACCCCCCCCCCCCCACACCAACCCACACCCACCCACCACAACAAGGAAAAAAAAAGGGGGGGGGGGGGGAGAAAGAGAATGAGGACGACAAAAAGGGGGGGGGTGGGTTAACACAATAAAATGACTATTTATTTTATTTTATTCAATTTTTTTTTTTTTTTTTTTTTAAATATGACTAAGTCAAGCAAAAGAGGAGGCCAGGGAATATGCATAAGACGCTGCAAAACAGACTGAAAAGAAAACAAAATGATATGAAATAAACCTAAAAGATAAAATGAGACAAAGGAGAAAGAGGAGGGGGGGTAAACAACATAAATAAACAAAAAAGCAACATGGAAAAAAAAAGACAAGCAAAGAACAATAAAAATAAAAAGAATGCAAAGCAAACCTAGGGAAAAAACAGCAACCTAAAAGAAAAATGGGAAAAAAGGTTACAAATGACTCAAAAAACAAGCATTCAAATACAAGAGCGACACCTGCTGGACAAAGAAAAAATTACAGCAAACACAAAACAAAAAGAAAAACATAACGCTTACTTTTAATAAATAATAAAAAAAAAAAATAGAGAGAAACAAAACAGGAAAAAGGGGGGAAAAGAGCAAAGGAAGATTAAAAACATTAATAAGAGGAATAAGGAAATAAAGAAAAGCAGAGACCAAATAGCCAAAAAACAAAAGAAAACAAAATACATTAAACATATTTAAAATAAGAAAAAACAACAAAACATATAAAATATCCCCCTAATCAACATAACATAAAAGCTAAACCCCCCACCTCAAGAAAAATGTGTGCACAAAAACACCACAGGCCTCTCTCAAAATGGCTACCGCCACACTCCACTCCCAGGGCCAAATTAACTACCCCTCATGAGGACTAACCCTGTGACCAAGAGCCTTACCCTGACCCTGAATGGCCGATGCCACTAAAGTATGAGCGCCAGACCCTCCAGGCTGCGCAGCATTCGCCTGTCCGCCATCCGCCATAAGCGATGACGTCACAGGTCCTGTCCTTGCCGCACTGTCCTCAACCAACTCGCCACCAACAGCAGTCGTACCAGACTTAGCAATAGCCTTCCTTGGCCGGCCAGCTGCCCTTCGAGGGCCCCCACCCTGGGCCCCACGAGACCTGCGAGCCGTTACCTCAGGGCTCAGCCGAACCGGGGCCTTGGACCTCCTCACCGGCCTCTCCTTCTGCCCAACACCAGTGTCTGCTACTGGAAGGGCACCAGCCTCTTTTAGTTGGTCCAGCAACCAATCCGGACCACGCTCTTTTGAAAGAGCTGCCGCCGCCGCCAAAAGCTCCGACAAGTTCTCCATACCGGCACCACGCTGAGCTGCTCCAGCTGCTCCTGCTCCTAACCGGTCCGGAAGTAAGATGCCACTGACTTCCTGCCTCGCCACGCTAACCTTGCCAAGGCTCCACCCCCAAAGCCTCAACCACCTATCCCTGCTTCAGGCCTGCCATGGGGTCAAAAGCCCCTCCTTACAACTTCGCTCCATCCGGGGCTGCCTTTACGATTCAAATAGATCATGCGGTTTTAAACAACTTTCCAATATACTTGTATTACCAAACTTGCTTCATTCTCTTGGTATCCTTTGTTGAAGAAAGCAGCAATTCACTGCTGGGAGGCAGCTGAACACATTGGGTGAGCCAATGACAAGAGGCATTTACAAGCAGCCTTATAAACTCCCAGTAGTACTTTGATGCTGCTGAGAAAATGTGCATATGCTTTTCAACAGAGGATACAGAGAGGACAAAGTAAATTTGATAATAAAGGTACATTTGAAGGTTTACTTCTGAATCATGAAAGGTTCATTTGGACTTTAGTGCTGTTTAAATTACTTTGGTGACTTAAGTCTACATTTTCTTTCTACAATTTTCTCATGTTTACGCCCACGTTTCCTGTCGTCACTTTTATTTTTTGCTTTGTTTGGATACAATTCAAGTTGTTTGGGGTGAGGTGATTATTTGGTGTCGCATATTTATTCAAAATCTTTTATATCAGTTTTGTAATTGTATTCTGCTCTTTTAGAAATTGCATTTAGTTGTTAATCATTTTATCAATTTTGTTTATTTCAGTTCTCAGAGGAGGAACATGGCAGATCATGAAATGGAGAGAGGTAAAAATTGGTTTTCCACATCTTAAAGTAAAACTTTCCCTCCTTCCTCCATTCAACTCCTAGCTATGTGTAGGGATATTAAGTAAATATTTAATATATCCAAGTAACCACTGACATGCAAAATATCAGCATAAAAATGTAGTGGTTTAAAAACATTTTCAACTTACAATTCAGTTTTGTGCTACTAAAGTGAATATCAGTAGTAAACAACTTGTAAATACTGATGAATGCATTTTATTTCCCTAGACTGTGGCTAGCTATAAATCAAGCTTGTTCACTGCTATAAGGAATCACTGTGTAGTATGTTGCCAGTAAACGTGCATTCAGGATTCATTTATACAAACGAATGCTAAATATGGCCATGGGTAGCAGTATTCAGCTCTTTTTCGGGATATATTTGTGTAATTGTGCAACAGAAAAAGATCTGTTTTTTTATCTACATTTTTTACTTTTTGTTTTTTATTAACCATTTGTTCCCTATGTATCAACCACATATCATTTATTTTAATAGCATTTGAAGGTGTATTTAAAAGCCCAATAGCTAGTGATACCTCTTTCTGTTTTAACTCTTTTAAAAAATGTATTTCAGATTTTGCACAACGCAAAGTGAAGATTTGTCATAGGAACACGAGTGGGCTACTACAGTTTTGCACTTGCCATTGAAAGTGTTAAAATACTTTGGTTAAAACATTTTAACCAATAACTTGTAATACCAAATCAAGTGATACTGAGTGAGACTGTAGTGTGAAGTCAGGCACCACACGCAATCAGTATTGCTTGACTTGTCTCTGTGTTTACTGGAAATCGCTGGCGATATTTAGCACTGAGTTATTAACAAGGATAGATAATGTCTACTTTCTTTCCCTCTTGTCTGCTGCTTGGCTGCCATTGGAATGACAGGTGGCAGTGGGAGACATTGTGAAGGTTACGAATGGTCAGCATCTTCCAGCTGATATGATCATTTTATCCTCCAGGTCAGATGTTACGGTTGTGCTACATTACTAGACTCTGGTGAACTGATTTGGGCATCTTCTAGAGGTATCACAATTACCCTAGCAATTAAGCACATTAAATAATGAGAGGAAACGTTATATATAGATACATTAGATTAGTTTAGACATCTACATTTGATATATCTAGTTTAAAGGGACATGGAGTCTCATGATTCAGATTTAGTAACATGGCAGCAGCAATGTTTTTGAAAATGTTATACATATAGTGCTCGACATACACGTGCTCCTGAGCCTGCCTAGGTGTTGTCATCGAAAGAGCTAAGGGGTTAATCACAATCTATCATCTGAACTTTTTCAGCAGATCACAATCACTGTTTTCCCATTGGTTTACAGACAGAAAGACATTAGCGTCTCACTAAGACCTTAAACATAACAAGGTGATCACAATCTACTTCCCCAGTACTTTTCAGTAGATTTTCTGCACCATTTTTCACTTCAAATACAACATCTAAAGGCACATGAGCAACACTCATACCATTTTGGATGTACATACCGTATATATTGGCTAATTGTATCTCTCTTGTACAGTTTATCATTAGTGGGTGGTCCTGAAACAAAAATGTAACTGTATATCATATCCATACAAGTGATATCTTTTACAGCAAATGCAAAATCTAGAAAAGCCATTTAGCAGCTGTGTTCTCAATAAAATGTTAGTTTCTAGTTAATTTTTGTATTTTTGTACTTAATATTTTTAAACATTATTGCTTTTGGCAATCACGAGTTTGTGAATGGGAGAGTATTGTTTTTCTTTCCTTCGTGTTTGTTGGTGATCGAGATCTCTTGTACAGGTTTTTTATGTTTGTTTTTTTTTAATCAGAAGCCAAGAATAGTTTTTTAATACACTCTATTCTCTATATTAAGATTCCCATGTTGCAATCTGGTTACAGTAATGGACATGTTACAATGCTATTTTTATTCCTTTTTTTTTTTTGTTACTTATTTAAAAAATAAAATAAAAAAAGAATAAATAAATTGTCACATATCTAGCATAGCCATCATGCCCATGTTCAAATGATATTAATATTGTTTAACACATATCATGATAGTTTGGGAACATAAGAAGTTAATTTTAAACATTTTAATTATTACTAATATGACAAATTGTACAAAAAGATCAATCCAAACAACTCTTATGTTATATCTTGAGCTGCCAAATAGCCTTTGTATTTGTCATTTTTGTTGGGATTGCGAATATCTATCCCGTTAATAACAAGTACTTAAATGGATATTAAACAGTCCTCCTATAGTAAAAACAAATATGTTAAATCAAACAAATTGTGTTAAAGACAGCAAATAACTTACTTGTTTTCTTGGCCCCCGCCTCCTTGTAAGGCTGTGACAGGAAGTAATGGACACTGCACAAATTAAGTTAAAAATAAGAAATAAAAGGTAAAATCCATTTAAATGATGAATAACCCACTGCTTAGTACTTTTTTATTACAGTAAAGAAATAGACTGTTTAACATCCCTTTAAAGGACCAGTCAACACATTAGATTTGCATAATCAACAAATGCAAGATAACAAGACAATACAATAGCACTTAGTCTGAACTTCAAATGAGTAGTAGATTTTTTTATAACAAATGTCAAAGTTATATATATTTCCACTCCCCTTGTACCATGTGATAGCAATCAGCCAATCACAAATGCATATACGTATAGTCTGTGAATTCTTGCACATGCTCAGTAGGATCTGGTGTCTCGAAAATTGTAAATATAAAAGACTGTGCACATTTTTTTCAATGGAAGTAAATTGGAAAGTTGTTTAAAATTACATGCTGTATCTGAATCATGAAAATTTAATTTAACCTGAGTGTCCCTTTAACTCTTTCAGTTGAAAACTAATTTACAGCTGGGGGCTTTTATCAGCAGAAGTTATTTGGGATTGTGATTTCTCGAAAAACACACTGACATTATTGGTCAAATTAGAAAACGGGATATCAGCTACTAAGCAAAATAAGTAAATTGAAACGTTTTGTTTTAATTTTTTTTTAATCAAAATATAGTTTTATTTCCATATTCCTTTAACGGATTCTGAGAAAACAGAAAAGCAACCCCCCCCCCCAAAAAAAGAAGGATTTCTTAAAGGCATATTTCATATAACTGCATTTAATAGAAACTACTATAAAGAAGAATATGCACAGATACTGATCTAAAATTATATATAAATCATTTTAAAAACTTACTTAGAAGCTCCCAGTTTAGCACTGCTAATGAGGTTAGGCTGGAACACCAACTGAAAGGGCAGAAGAGCAGACCCCCCCCCCCTGCATATAAAGAGACCCATTACACAAACAGGAGCAGCAGGAGTCTGTAGACTCTGGGGCTTGGTTAGAAGTCTTAAAATCAGCGCGTTACTAAAAAATAAGCAAAACTATACATGGTTATAAAAACACTCCCAGATGGGCTGTATAAATGGATCATCTACAAAACATTTATGCAAAGAAAAATCTAGTGTACAATGTCCCTTTAAAGGGATTCAAGAATCGTTAAAAAAAGAAAAAAAAGATAATAATAATAGCGTGTCATTGAATATCATAAAATACACTTAAAGGGACACTGAACCCAATTTTTTTCTTTCGTGATTCAGATAGAGCATGACATTTTAAGCAACTTTCTACTTTACTCCTGTTATCAAATTTCCTTTATTCTCTTGGTATCTTTATTTGAAATGCAAGAATGTAAGTTTAGATGCCGGCCCATGTTTGGTGAACAACCTGGGTTGTCCTTGCTGATTGGTGGATAAATTCATCCACCAATAAAAAAGTGCTGTCCAGAGTTCTGAATAAAAAAAAAGAAGCTTAGATGCCTTTGTTTTCAATTAAAAATAGCAAGAGAACAAAGACAAGTTGATAATAGGAGTAAATTAGAAAGTTGCTTAAAATTGCATGCTCTATCTGAATCACGGAAGAAAAAAAATTGGGTTCAGTGTCCCTTTAATCAATTTCTCATAAATCATAAGGGAGATTCTAGTGCAAAGATTACATGCTCATGACATTTTTACATTGAGGATTCAATGCGGCTATGGCTTAGATCAGTGATGGCCAACTTCCTAAACACATGGGGGCCCCAAATAAGTATTTTAGAAGCTTTAAGGGCCACAGACAAAATATTTTAGATGCCTTAAGGGCCACAAATACATTTATGGCTACAAACAAATAATAACCTATTTCCTAAAAAATGTCTATTGGTATCTGATTTTTTAGCTAGTTTTTCAGTGTATTCCATCACTGGACATTTATCTTTTGATTGTCTTTTTTCAAGGCCGTTTGTATGTTGATACTTGTGCTGTAATTTTACTTTATTTTTCTGTACTTATCTTATGAAAATGTGATAAAAATGCTGTTCTCCCCATAGAGGGCTCTTTTGAGTTGTGGCTACTTATCACCAGAATTCCCCAAAGCACACATTTTTAGTTTTGCCTTTTTCCTAGGGCCACAAGAACTATGGCACAGATTATTTTGTTTTCCTATTAGGGGCCACACAAACTAGTGCAGAGGGCTGCATGTGGCTCATGAGCTGCCAGTTGGCCAACCCTGGCCTAGATTACAAGTGGGACTACTTAGTGCTATGGTGCGTTAGCATCACTTGAGCAATCAATACCAATTCTGAGCTAAATTGCAAGTGGTGTGCTATTTAGAGCTTTCACTCACGCACGCAAACACTGCCGTAAGTACACTTTTAACGCTCGTGGGAATGCGCTCATATTACAAGTTGAAAGTAAAATGTTTGCGTGCAAGTGAAAGCCGGTGCGCGGTAACTTCAGGACTTTGGATCTTGCGACCGTGTTAACTTCTTCTTCCTGTAGACTTAAATGAAGACTGCAAAATGGAAAAAAACTAACAGTTATTGCTCGCAAGCTAACCCGACAGTAGACAGCACTAACCTGAAGGTAGTTATAGAATATTTTACATTCTAATGTTCTTCACATAGAAGAAAATGTTCTATTTATTTTAAAATATAAATATATATATATATATACAGTAGGAAGGAACCGGATCCAACGGACAGACTCCGTTGTCTAGCGAGATCCAAGAACAGATCATAAATCGGATTGCTGAACAAAACTCCTGTGTGCCGGCTGTTCTTGGATCTCACTAGACAACGGAGTCTGTCCGTTGGATCCTGTTCCTTCCTACTGTATGTACTTTCTTTGGCTGAGCACCAGGTGATGTGAACTAAGTGTGTGCCGTTTCCTTCAACCAATATATATATATATATTTCTAATGTATTTTTGTAAATTATATATCTATATGAATATTTATATATATAGGTAAGGGTATACACAGTTATAATAGGAATATCTATTTAAAATACATAGAACATTTTCCCCTATGTGAAGAACATTGGAATGTAAAATATTTACAGTAAATACACAGAAAAACACATTATTAAATATTACAATTGAATAAAAAATGTTAATTATCTTCTTGTAATATCAGATTAGCGTTTATCTTAGTGCGCAACAGAGCGCAAGATAACACACTATGCTCTACTGATTATGCTCCACTTGTAATCTAGCTCTGTGTGTTTAATGGGTTAAACCCATAGATAACATACAGCTTCACACACGCAAGCACTGCAGCTCCTGAGCAGGACATCCTGTGATTGGCAGGGTCGTGCTACTACCACTCTTGATTGGCTAAGGGACATGCAAGGTTGCGTGGGTTTAATATCTAGTAACAGTTTGTCACCAATGCAAGCAAAATCTCACAAATTAGTGAGTACATTTTGCATTAATGCTCCTTTAAAGGGACATAAAACCCAGGATTTTTTATCTCATCTTCACAATGAGACCCCTTGGCAACCTCACAAACATCTGTAAATCTAAGCCACTGTTACTGAATGTAAAGTTCAAATTAAACTTTCATGATTTATATAAAGCATTTAATTTTAAGCAACTTTCCAATTCACTTATTTTATCAAATTTGCTTCATTCCCCTGGTATCCTTTTTCTGAAGGAGCAGCAATGTAATAATTGGATTTAGCTGAACACATTGGGTAAGCCAATGACAATAGACATATATGTGCAGCCACCAATCAGCAGTTAGCTCCCAGTAATGCATAACTGCTCCTAAGCCTACCTATGTACTGTATGCTTTTCAATAAAGGATAGCAAAAGAACAAAGCAAAAAAAGATAATAGAAGTAAATTAGAAACTTGTTTTAAATTGCATGCTTTATCTGAATCATGTACCTTTAAGGAGTCAAAACAATACCTGTTACTCCCAAGCTTAGACGCAATGAGATATAATGTGAGCATTTGCTTTTGACCTACTTTTGTTGTAAAAGTCTAATGCAAATGCTCTTAATCTTATTAGCGCCTGCAAATCACCCCACATCACCTTAACTCATATCATACAAATAGCTTGGTGCCTATCTGATTATACAGCTATGCAAGTATTTGCTTTCTATGAACTGGTTCCATACAGGTTAAAGGAATAGTCTGGTCAAAATTAAACTTTCATGATTCAGATAGAGCATGCAATTTTAAGCAACTTTCTAATTTACTCCTATTATCAATTTTTCTTCGTTCTCTTGCTATCTTTATTTGAATGTAAGGTTAGGAGCCGGCCCATTATTGATACAGCACCTGGGTAGCGCTTGATGGTTGGTGACTATATTTAGACACCAATCAGAAAGCGCTACCCAGGTGCTGAAACAAAAATGGGCCGGCTCCTATGCTTACATTCTTACTTTTTCAAATAAAGATACCAAGAGAACAAATAACAATTGATAATAGGAGTAAATTAGAAAGTTGCTTAAAATTGTCTGCTCTATCTGAAGCATGAAAGTTTAATTTTGACTAAACTATTCCTTTAAATTAAGTCAAAATGGCCACATACATTTCTTATATTTTCTTAAAGCAATTTACTACAATTGTCTTCAAAGAAATGAATTTATTCCTGAGTTTTCTACCTCAACATAAAAGTGTTCCCTCATTTCCAGAAAGACATCATTTGTAGAAAATGTTCAGTGTATGACATGATAGGATGATAACCATCAGTTCACCAGAGTCAGTTTGCATGTTCTGAAGATAAATGGTGCTTGATATGCTGTTTGTGTGTAAATGTGTGTTTTACAAATAGGATAGGAACAACTCTCTGCTGCATCTGTAGTAACCTAGGTAAAATGGTGCATAACCAAATTAATCTCTAAGGAGTCTAATGCAGTGGAATGTTATCCTTTCAACAATATATTCTAGATTAGAAAGTCTCAACACTTAATCGGGAGCACTTTTACTTTTACATAGTTTTTCTATAACCATTACTTAAGTATTGAAATATTCAGTATATGTTGGGATACAACTGGCAAAAGCAACAATTTCAAATGACAATATAAAGTTAAAGGAACTATTTGTAAACAATTTAAAATATTCCAGCAGGTAAAATGGATTATTGGGAACACGTTAAAGGGAGAAAAAAAATCACAGTCCACTGTCCCTTTAATTATATCTGTTTTTAACATGTTTGCCAGAGAAAATAGGCTGCTTTTTTGCTTGAAATTTTGCAGGGAGAAAAATACTAGTGTTTCCTGGTGCCTTTAATTAAAAAAATTAGTAATTAAATCATTTTATATATTTAGCTCCACAAGTGTACTTACAAATAACCAGTTTGGTGTACTCAGTAAGGTTTTCTTCCAGATTAACCACTTCAGTGCCAGGGATTTGGGAATTGTTTTTTCAACACTTGAAACCAATTGATTTTCATAGTTTAGCTATGTTTAAGTGTTTAAATGTATCAATTCAGCTTTCACATGATGCATTTTTACTTTATATTTATTTGTATTAAGATATGACGCAATAAATGTGATTTTTTTTTTTATTTAAACACCATTATCTAGTTTACAAAGCCAAACTACTCCAGACGGGCTTTAACTCCACATAATTATGTTTTCTGAAAGTGCACACTTTAGGCAAAATAAAAATCAAGCATAGGTCTTCATTGATAGGATTGCAATTCAGGAACCAGCTTTAAAATAGTCTTTATTGTTTCACAGAGAACTTATTTCATGTCCATTCTTGACATATTATAGAGAACATGGTGATTAGGGGAAGAAATAAGTGGTAATTAACAATGCCCCATGTTTCCTAGAAACCAAACTTGTATACAGTTAGTTAATTCCATGGCCAGCACAGGTCATAGATAGTCAACATGTAGCAGGTGTGTGCAATCATGCAATGGAATAAAAAATATAACAAATATATAATATATTAGATATATATAGAAAGACAGGGGTAGAAAAATATTACTATTAATGAAAACTACTAAAAGTATTACTAGTTAGGGAGGAAAGTTCCTCATCTAGAGGGAAAAGTCAAATTTGATCCATTCTACAATAAAAAAACATGGTCATTTGAAGCTGTGTATATTGGGTATTAAAGTTTGAATAATACACAAGTAAATATGCACAGTTTTTCTTCTACCTTAATAAAAGTGTTAAATCCTCCTGTCATTTCTTCATGAATGCTAAGTGATGATCCTGGTTACTACAAATTCACAGAGGCTTCTAAATACAATTCTGTTGGTTTGCACTAATATTTTGGATTCATATGACAGCTGGATTTTTATAATTAAATAAGCTTTGCAGGTGACTAAATCAAGTTCAATGATCCTTACCTAGTTCTGAAAGTGCACATGGAATATTCATAAAGCAATGATCCAAAATAATAGTGCAGCTTGTTACTGTGTATGACGTGGTACGTAGCACTATCGGTTTGTGAGTGAGCATGTATTTTACTCAAACTCGTGTCAGTATGTTTATTAATCAAACTCTGTTTTCACAGCGAGCCAAAAGCAATGTGCTACATCGAAACATCCAATCTTGATGGTGAAACAAATCTTAAAATACGTCAGGTAAATGGTGATATCTGTAATTCTGCCTTGCTAAATATTGGGAAAAATCCTGAAGGAGAGCTGGCACTAAATTCAGTACAAAGCAAGTTGTGTTTATAGTCTAAACCTGTGTCTATAATATGTTTTAACATAGGTTACTTTAATATATGTCACATGTGACAAATTGATGCAAGATATCTATTGATATAGCAGAACATCAACTCAGTGCAATGTGTCCAAACACCTTGTGTTTATATTAATACCCACAGGGCTGGCCTACGGGTTCCATGAGCCCTAGCTAGATTTAAAATGTGTCTCTGCCCAGCCCAGCACATACTTCTGTTATCTTTCTGCTTATGCCGGGGCTTCTGTCTGTGTCTGGGGAGAGCTGGCATTTATGCTGTGGCCTAGTTGCGGATTGTAACCTGCTGAACCCTCTACATCACTCAGAGAAGCCACTGAGAGAGGGATAGAGGAAGGAGGGAGCAGAGGAGGGGACACATCTACTGTCTCCTCTGTGCCCCTGAGTGTAAGTGGTCTCTGGGCCTCCCCAGCACTTTAGTCCTGGTACCACTGCACCAGCTGTTGGAATGCGACCACTGGTCCTTTACACCACAGGTGAGTCCATATGTTTGCCTAATGGACAGGCTAGAACATAAGTCACCATTCTAATCTGCCATGCAAACACTTTGAAATTAACTCTGGTGTTTTTTGGCTAGGTTTTCTATGGCAATCCTCAAACCTAAACAGAAGTAAAATATAGCAATGCAAAAGACTTCAGTATCCATGATGACTGTTTAATGTGTTTAGGTGGTGTTTGTTTTTTGTTACACTTAAAGGGGCATGAAACCCAAAAAATTTTCTTTTATGATTCAGAAAGAGTATGTGATTTTAAACAACTGTCCAATTTACTTTTACTTATTTAATTTGCTTCCTTCTCTTGTTATCCTTTGGTGAAAGGTTTATCTAGGTAAGCTCAGGAGCACCAAAGAACCTAGCTGCTGATTGGTGGCTGCATATATATACTGAGTGTCATTGGCTCACCCATGTGTTCAGTTAGAACCCAGTAGTGCATTGCTGCTCCTTCAACAAATGATACCAATAGAATGAAGCAAATTTGATAATTGACGTAAACTGGAAAGGTGTTTAAAATTATATGTTCTACCTAAATCACGAAAGAAAATTTTTGGGTTTCACGTCCCTTTAAAGTGGTTTTCTTTCACGATTCGGACAGAACATGTGATTTTAAGCAACACTCCAATTTACTTCTATTATCAAATTAATAATGTAAGTTAATTACTGTAAATTTATAGTTAATATTATGTAAAAATGAGCAGACTTCATTGCCATTATAGATGAACATTCTGATGATCACGAGACATTTATTTATAAAAAAAAAAACTTTTATAAAAATAAAATATATTTTTTATAATATTTATATTTCTTACCCAAGAAAGAGTATTTTTTTATACAGAAAATCAGCAGTTGTACAATATTATATGTAATACTGTACACAATATAAATTAAAAAGCTATATGCAATAACTATGTGCAATAAAAAAGACTTCCACTAAAAAAAGAAGATCCTTAAAGGGACAATAAACACCTTGAGATTTTTTATATAAAATGTCTAGTTACACATAATGAAACGGCTTTGCATTTTACTTCCATTATTTATTTTGTGCCCTTTTCATGTAAATTAAGCAATTTCTACTCAGAATTTAAATGTACCTACTGACTTCTCAAGGCTAACTCTGATACATATATGTCCCTTTTTAAGATAACAACTGCAAAGCAATTAATTTTATACTAAATTTATTACCCTGTCTAGCCATGGTGTCTGTGGACTAAAGCCCAGATTGGCTCATCCAAATAAAGCAAATGGTGGGCTGAGTTTGGCTATTGAAAAAGAATTGCAATAAAAGGGATGTCCATTTGTTTTGAAAATGTTAAGACGTGTCTGATATGTTATTCTATAGCAACACAACAGAAATATCTTGTAATTACAACGTGTTTACTCTCTTAAAAAGTGAGAACCTTGCAGGTATACACTCAGGGCCTCATTAATTTTTTTAATAATTGTGTTGCTGTTCATGTGCTGTCCATATTTATTCTTTGTGTTGCATGAGATACAGATTTGTTCTGTTCTAGTTATTAATCATATTTTTAGTCTTGTGCAAGTTTCATTATTTTGAGCTATATGTTTTAACATTTTTAATAAACCAAAACTATTTTGTTTTAAATAAACATGTGAAAAAAAGTCTCAAACAGCCGCACTGTTCAAAACAAACAAAAGTAGTGTTATAAGCAGTCAAGCAGGCTGTTAATTTACATAAGTCTAAAAATCATGTGAAAACAGGGGCAAGCAGTGTTTTCTGGTGGCTTGGAATACACAGCCAGTCTACTGGGTTTAGGATAGACCCACTATTGAAACATTTTTTTGTCACACGTTTGCAGTTGCAGCTTTGTTGAACATGGTAGTCCTGTGAATATTGGACTGGATGTAATTGATAACAGAATAAGAATTACCTAATCATTTTC
This sequence comes from Bombina bombina, assembly GCF_027579735.1. Classification (NCBI taxonomy): domain Eukaryota; kingdom Metazoa; phylum Chordata; class Amphibia; order Anura; family Bombinatoridae; genus Bombina; species Bombina bombina. The sequence continues at coordinate 1,127,740,830 of NC_069501.1, forward strand.
TTGCAGGGTTTACCAGCAACTTCAAATCTTCAGTCTTGCGAGGATTTGGTTAAAATGACAGGAAGAATTGAATGTGAAGCACCAAACCGTCATCTATATGACTTTACAGGGAATCTGTGCTTAGATGACAACAGGTATGTGAAAAAGCAAGATTTCCGGGGAAACCTGTAAAAGTTTATAGATTGTTTCACAGAAATAAATGACCAATAACATACAGGGAGTGCAGAATTATTAGGCAAGTTGTATTTTTGAGGATTAATTTTATTATTGAACAACAACCATGTTCTCAATGAACCCAAAAAACTCATTAATATCAAAGCTGAATAGTTTTGGAAGTAGTTTTTAGTTTGTTTTTAGTTTTAGCTATTTTAGGGGGATATCTGTGTGTGCAGGTGACTATTACTGTGCATAATTATTAGGCAACTTAACAAAAAACAAATATATACCCATTTCAATTATTTATTTTTACCAGTGAAACCAATATAACATCTCAACATTCACAAATATACATTTCTGACATTCAAAAACAAAACAAAAACAAATCAGTGACCAATATAGCCACCTTTCTTTGCAAGGACACTCAAAAGCCTGCCATCCATGGATTCTGTCAGTGTTTTGATCTGTTCACCATCAACATTGCGTGCAGCAGCAACCACAGCCTCCCAGACACTGTTCAGAGAGGTGTACTGTTTTCCCTCCTTGTAAATCTCACATTTGATGATGGACCACAGGTTCTCAATGGGGTTCAGATCAGGTGAACAAGGAGACCATGTCATTAGATTTTCTTCTTTTATACCCTTTCTTGCCAGCCACGCTGTGGAGTACTTGGACGCGTGTGATGGAGCATTGTCCTGCATGAAAATCATGTTTTTCTTGAAGGATGCAGACTTCTTCCTGTACCACTGCTTGAAGAAGGTGTCTTCCAGAAACTGGCAGTAGGACTGGGAGTTGAGCTTGACTCCATCCTCAACCCGAAAAGGCCCCACAAGCTCATCTTTGATGATACCAGCCCAAACCAGTACTCCACCTCCACCTTGCTGGCGTCTGAGTCGGACTGGAGCTCTCTGCCCTTTACCAATCCAGCCACGGGCCCATCCATCTGGCCCATCAAGAATCACTCTCATTTCATCAGTCCATAAAACCTTAGAAAAATCAGTCTTGAGATATTTCTTGGCCCAGTCTTGATGTTTCAGCTTGTGTGTCTTGTTCAGTGGTGGTCGTCTTTCAGCCTTTCTTACCTTGGCCATGTCTCTGAGTATTGCACACCTTGTGCTTTTGGGCACTCCAGTGATGTTGCAGCTCTGAAATATGGCCAAACTGGTAGCAAGTGGCATCTTGGCAGCTGCACGCTTGACTTTTCTCAGTTCATGGGCAGTTATTTTGCGCCTTGGTTTTTCCACACGCTTCTTGCGACCCTGTTGACTATTTTGAATGAAACACTTGATTGTTCGATAATCACGCTTCAGAAGCTTTGCAATTTTAAGAGTGCTGCATCCCTCTGCAAGATATCTCACTATTTTTGACTTTTCTGAGCCTGTCAAGTCCTTCTTTTGACCCATTTTGCCAAAGGAAAGGAAGTTGCCTAATAATTATGCACACCTGATATAGGGTGTTGATGTCATTAGACCACACCCCTTCTCATTACAGAGATGCACATCACCTAATATGCTTAATTGGTAGTAGGCTTTCGAGCCTATACAGCTTGGAGTAAGACAACATGCATAAAGAGGATGATGTGGTCAAAATACTCATTTGCCTAATAATTCTGCACTCCCTGTAATATTCTGCCAAATTTATAATGACAATGTAATACTGATATATGAAAAACAAATAAAAAAAACAACCAGAAAGATAAAAAAAAATACAAATAAATACACCCCTCACCACACCCACAATTTACAAACTTTGCCTCCTTTGGAGGTGGTGAAGTAAGTTTGTGCTTGATTTTTATGATTTCTTCTCTGATAAGCGCTTCTAAGCATTCTGAAGCCCAATTCCTCTCAGAGTACAGTGTTTGTCAGAGGGATGTGAAGAGAGTATCGCCTTTTGATTTTATGGTTTCCTCGCAGGAAATATTTTCAAAGGTTCTCTGTTATCGGTCGTAGGTATTCATCTCCTACCTCCCTTTTCAGATTGACGATATACTCTTATATACCATTACCTCTGCTGATACTTTTTCAGTACCGGTTTGGCTATCTGCTATATGTGGATGGGTGTCTTTCGGTAAGTATGTTTTCATTATTTAAGACAGATCAGCTATGGTTTGGCGCTTTATGTATTGATATAAAGTTTTAAATATATGTATTTTACTTATATATGCCATGAGTCAGGTCTATGTATATTTCCTTTTGCAGACTGTCAGTTTCAGTTTGGGAAGCATGTTTTAGGAAGTTATTTGTCTTACCTGGGGTATAGTCCTTTTTTCAAATTGACTGTTTTTTCTTTTAATTTTGCGGGCTAAACTAGGCTTGCGAGGTCGCAAAATGCCGTTATTTATTGCGCCATTCTTGGCGTGAGAATTTTTTGGCGCGAAGGTACGTCTTTGATGACGCAACTTCAACATTTACGGCATCTTAATTGACGCCAGGTTTCCTTTCACAAGGTTGTGTCTGTTATGACGCGAGTTGCGTCATTTCCAGATGCTGCTTGCGGCAAAAAAACGTTTAACTTCCTTTTGCATTGAGCGTCATTTTTGGCGCTGAAATTTTTTTTATTTTTCACCCCACTTCCTATATGCCTGTTTGCCTTCTATATGCTCAGAGGGCTATGCTGTTTGCATTTTTTCCCATTCTTGAAACTGCCATATAAGGAAATTGTATATTTTGCTTTAATGTTGTTTTTTCTTTTACATTTTGCAAGATGTCTCAATCTGATCCTGTCTCAGAAGCAACTGTTGGAATCCTGCTGCCTGATCACAGTTCTACCAAAGCTAAGTGTATCTGTTGTAAGTTAGCTGAGATTATATTTCCAGCTGTAGTATGTAACAGTTGTCATGATAAGCTTTTGCACGCAGAAAATGTTTCCATCAGTACTAGTACAGTTTCTGTTGTTCCTTCAACATCTAATGTACATGATATCCCTGTTGATATGAAAAAATATTTTGCTGATGCGATACTTTGTCTGCTCTTCCGCCTTCTAAAAAACATAAAAGATCTTTTAGAATTTCTCAAAAGATTGATCAAATTTCTAATGACCAACAACATACTGAAATATCCTCCTCTGATGAGGATCTCTCTGATTCAGAAGATCCTACCTCAGACATTGACACTGACAAATCTATCTTTTCAAGATTGAGTATATTTGTTCCTTGTTAAAAGAAGAGTTGGTTACTTTGGATATTGAGGAGTCTAGTCCTCTTCATAACAACACTAGTAAACCTTTAAATTCTGTTTATAAACTTCCTGTGGTTACTCCTGAGGTTTTTCCAGTTCCTGATGCTATTTCTGATATGATTGCTAAGGAATGAATTAAGCCTGGTACTTCTTTCATTCCTTCTTCTAGGTTTAAAAGGTTGTACCCTTTGCCAATGGCTAGATTAGAGTTTTGGGAAAAAGTCACCAAAGTTGATGGGGCCATTTCTACTCTTGCCAAACGTACTACTATTCCTATGGAAGACAGTACTTCTTTCAATAGATAGGAAACTTGAATCTAATCTAAGGAAAGCTTATTTATAGTCTATCTTCTCAGGCCTGACATTTCTATGGCTGATGTTGCGGCTGCATCAACCTGAACCTAGCACAACAGGAATCAGATCCTGATTTGTCTGGCATTGTTCGTTTGCTTCAACATGCTAATCATTTTATCTGTGATGCCATTTTTGATATAATCAAAATTGATGTTAAATCTATGTATTTAGCTATTTTAGCTAGAATAGCTTTATGGCTCAAATCTTGGAATGCTGACATGGTATCTAAGTCTAGATTACTATCTCTTTCTTTCCAAGGTAACACCATTTGGTTCTCAGTTGGATTAAATTATTTCAACTATCACTGGGGGAAGGGAGTTTTTTTTGCCTCCAGGATAAAAGAGGGTAAATCTAAAGTTTCTAATAATTTTCGTTCTTTTCAACAGAATAAGGAGCAAAAAAACAATCCTTCCCCTAAAGACTCTGGTTCCAATTGGAAACCTTATTCAAGTTGGAATAAATCCAAGCCTTTTAAGAAACCAAAGCCAGTACCCAAGTTTGCATGAAGGTGCGGCCCTCGATCCAGTTCAGCTGGTGGAGGGCAGATTGAAATTATTCTGAGACATTTGGGCAGATTCTGTTCCAAATCAGAGTATTGTCTCTCAAGGGTATCGAATAGGACTCCTGTGAGAAGATTTTTTCTCTCACGTTCCAGTAAATCCGGTGAAGGCTCACGCTTTTCTGAAGTGTGTTTCAGATCTAGAGCTTTCAGGGGTAATCATACCAGTTCCGTTTCAGTAACAGGGTCTGGAGTTTTATTCAAATCTATTCATTGTCCCAAAGAAAGAAAATTCATTCAGGCCAGTTCTGGATCTGAAGTTTTTGAATTGTTTTGTAAGAGTCCCAACTTTCAAGATGGTGACTATAAGGACTATTCTGCCTTTTGTTCATCAAGGTTATTATATGTCCACGATAGACTTACAGGATGCATATCTTCACATTCCGATTCATCCAGACCGCTATCCGTTTCTGAGATTCTCTTTTCTAGACAAGCATTACCAATTTGTTGCTCTTCCATTTGGCCTAGCAACAGCTCCAAGGATCTTTTCAAAGGTTCTTGGTGCCCTGCTATCTGTAATCAGAGAACAGGCTATTGCAGTGTTTCCTTATTTGGACGATATCTTGGTACTAGCTCAGTCTTTACATTTAACCGAATCTGACATGAATCAACTAGTGTTGTTTCTTCAAAGTCATGGTTGGAGGATCAATTTACCAAAGAGTTCCTTGATTCCTCAGACAAGGGTCACCTTTTTAGGTTTCCAGATAGATTCAGTGTCCATGACTTTGTCTTTAACAGACAAGAGACGAATAACATTGGTTTCTGCCTGTTGAAACTTTCAGTCTTGATCATTCCTTTCATTGACTATGTGCATGGAAGTTTTAGGTCTCATGACTGCAGCATCGGGCGCGATCCCCTTTGCTCATTTCCATATGAGACCTCTGCAGCTTTATATGCTGAAGCAATGGTGCAGGGATTATACTCGGATATCACAATTGATATACTTAAATCCCAATATTCAACTCTCTTTGACTTGGTGGTTAGACCATCATCGTGTAATTCAGGGGGCCTCTTTTGTTCGTCCTACCTGGACTGTGATCACAACAGATGCAAGTCTTTCAGGTTGGGGAGCTGTCTGGGGATCTCTGACAGCACATGGGGTTTGGAAACCTCAAGAGGCGAGGTTACCAATTAATTTTTCTAGAACTCCGTGCCATTTTCAGGGCTCTTCAGGTTTGGCCTCTGCTAAAGAGAGAACCATTCATTTGTTTTCAGACGGACAATGTCACATCTGTGGCATATGTCAATCATCAGGGTAGGACTCGCAGTCCCCTAGCTATGAAAGAAGTATCTTGGATACTTTCTTGGGTCGGAATCCAGCTCTTGTCTAATTTCTGCGGTGCATATCCCAGGTGTAGACAATTGGGAAGCGGATTATCTCAGCCGTCAGACCTTACATCCGGGGAGTGGTCTCTCCATCCAGATGTATTTTTTCAGATTGTACAGATGTGGGAGCTTACAGAAATAGATCTGATGGGTTCTCATCTAAACAAAAAACTTCCCAGGTACCTATCCAGGTCCAGGGATCCTCAGGCGGAGATGGTGGATGCTTTAGCAGTTCCTTGGTTTTACCAACCTGCTCATATCTTTCCACCTCTAGTTCTTCTTCCAAGAGTGATCTCCAAGATCATTATGGAGCAATCGTATGTGTTTCTGATAGCACCAGCGTGGCCTCACAGTTTTTGGTATTGGAATCTTGTCCGGATGTCCAGTTGCCAACCTTGGTCACTTCCTCTAAGACCAGACCTTCTGTCTCAAAGGCCGTTTTTCCATCAGGATCTCAAACCGTTAAATTTGAAGGTATGGAAATTGAATGCTTAGTGCTTAGTCATAGAGGTTTCTCTGACTCAGTGATTAATACTATGCTACAAGCTCATAAGTATGTTTCAAGGAAGATTTATTATCGAGTTTGGAAGACCTATATTTTATGGTGTTCTTCTCATAAATTCTCCTGGCATTCTTTTAGAATTCCTAGAATTTTACAGTTTCTTCAGGATGGTTTGGATAAGCGTTTGTCTGCAAGTACTTTGAAGGGACAAATCTCTGCTCTTTCTGTTTTATTTCATAGAAAGATTGCTAAACTTCCTGATATTTTCACTGTTTTGTTCAGGCTTTGGTTCGTATCAAGCCTGTTGTTAGATCAATCTCTCCTTGAAATCTTAATTTGGTTTTGAAGACTTTGCAGGCTCCTCCTTTTGAGCCTATGCATTCTTTGGATATTAAACTACTTTCTTGGAAAGTGTAGTTTCTTTTGGCTATCTCTTCAGCTAGAAGAGTCTCCGAATTGTCTGTCCTCTCTCGTGAGTCTCCTTTTCTGATTTTTCATCAGGATAAGGCTGTTTTACGGACTTTGTTTAAATTTCTTCCTAAGGTTGGGAATTCTAACATTAGTAGGGAAATTGTTGTTCCTTCCTTGTGTCCTAATCCTAAGAATACTCTTGAAAGATCTTTGCATTCTTTGGATATTGTAAGAGCTTTGAAATATTATGTTGAAGCTACTAAAGATTTCAGGAAGACTTCTAGTCTATTTGTTGTCTTCTTTGGGTCTAGGAAAGGTCGAAAGTCTTCTGCCATTTCTTTGGCATCTTGGTAAAAGATTTTGATTCCTAAGGCCTATATGGATGCGGGACAGTCTCCGCCTCAGAGAATTACAGCTCATTCTACTAGATCAATTGCCACTTCTGAATGAAGCTTCAGTTGATCAGATTTGCAAAGCAGCAACTTGGTCTTCTTTGCATACATTTTACTAAATTTTACCATTTTGATGTATTTGCTTCTTCTAAAGCAGTCTTTGGTAGAAAGGTTCTTCAGGCAGCTGTTTCAGTTTTATTCTTCTGCTTATGTTTTAAGTTTTTTTCTTTTAATTTATGAGCAAAACTTATTTTTTTGTGGATTTAATTTTATCAACGGAAAATGGCTGTTTTTATTTTATCCCTTCCTTTCTAGTGACTCTTCTGTGGTCTCCCACATCTTGGGTATTTCTATCCCATACGTCACTAGCTCATGGACTCTTGCCAATTACATGAAAGAAAACACAATTTATGTAAGAACTTACCTGATAAATTCATTTCTTTCATATTGGCAAGAGTCCATGAGGCCCACCCTTTTTATGGTGGTTATGATTTTTGTATAAAAGCACAATTATATTTCCAGTTTCTCTTTTTGTATGCTTTTTTACTCCTTATTTTATCACCCCACTACTTGGCTATTCGTTAATCTGAATTGTGGGTGTGGTGAGGGGTGTATTTATAGGCATTTTGAGATTTGGGAAACTTTGCCCCTCCTGGTAGGATTGTATATCCCATACGTCACTAACTAGCTCATGGACTCTTGCCAATATGAAAGAAATGAATTTATCAGGTAAGTTCTTACATAAATTATGTTTTACTTTCCACTTACCTACAGGGAAGCAACAACATAGTGCCAAATTGATTCAATATAGGCTATTACTGCTAATGTGCTTTAATTGTTAGTTAATGTCATGTGCAATGTCATACAGTATAATAACAACCCTCTTAACTGGTGTTTATCTGGTCTTTATTTACTGGCACGCTAATGATAGAGCGAGAAGCAATAAGCTGTATCGCAAGACCTCGCTAACATCAGCACGCAACTTGATATTGCAAGTCAATGGTAAAACTGATTTACCAGAGACGGGCTAGTGTGACCAACATTGCTCTAGCACACCCATTACTTTCAATGGATATCACAACAGCACTAAATAGTTCTGATATTACAAGTTGAAAGTTATGGTTTGCATCTGAGCGAAAGCCCAAATAGCGCTTGAATAATTAGTTCGACTTGAGACCTAAAGTGAAGTGTAAGAGGTACAAAAAAAAAAGTTTTACAAAACATCAAAAACATATTAAAATGAAATATTACACTCATATACATTTTCTTTCATGTAATTGGCAAGAGTCCATGAGCTAGTGACGTATGGGATATACAATCCTACCAGGAGGGTCAAAGTTTCCCAAACCTCAAAATGCCTATAAATACACCCCTCACCACACCCACAATTCAGTTTTACAAACTTTGCCTCCTATGGAGGTGGTGAAGTAAGTTTGTCCTAAGATTTCTACATGACATGCACTTCTCAGCATTTTGAAGCCCGATTCCTCTCAGAGTACAGCGAATGTCAGAGGGACGTGGTGAGTATTATCTATTGAATGCAATGTTTTTCTTAACGGGGGTCTTTTTCATAGGTTCTCTGTTATCGGTCGTAGAGATTCATCTCCTACCTCCCTTTTCAGATCGACGATATACTCTTATATACCATTACCTCTACTGATAACTGTTTCAGTACTGGTTTGGCTATCTGCTATATGTGGATGGGTGTCTTTGGTAAGTATGTTTTTATTTCTTAAGACACCTCAGCTATGGTTTGGCACTTTATGCATTTATATAAAGTTCTAAATATATGTATTGTACGTATATTTGCCATGAGTCAGGTTCATGTATTTCCTTTTGCAGATTGTCAGTTTCATATTTGGGAAAGTTAATATTGAGACATATTTTTCTTACCTGGGGTTTAGTCTTTTTTTCAATTACATGCAAAAGACAGGGGTGTCCGGAACACTGTCAGACCATCGGTCCGTGCATACAAGCTAAACGCAATTATTAAGACACTCTGCTACAAACGGTACTTGGAGTGCCGTAGCTAAACGGCGGATCAAGCCGTAATAAACCAAAAGAGGACGAATGAATGCAGGCAATATTAGGTTAGAAAAAATATATAAAACATACCTTTTATTGATGCAAATAAAACAGATGTGTTTCCCAAACAGAGGGCAGACAAGGAAAGGGACAGTCTAACGCGTTTCGCGCCCCCTATTGGCGCTTATTCATAGACTAGTGTGTGGAAACAGAGACAGGTAATTTATACCCTTAGTGCAGACCAATTAACTCTTACTCTACCAACTAAATTTAAAAACAACAATACAAGTGATGTTAAAAACAACAAATAAGATTAAAATTTTTATTGCATTAATTGGAGTGATGTGGTAACACCCTAGAATTTGCAAGCTATTTAGCCAATATATTAATAATAAAAATAGGCTATAAAGTGCAGACTTATAACACCCAGGTTATTGGGAAAGGTACTGTGAAGAGGGAAAAGCAGTTTGTAAAATGGACTCATGCATGATTTCATAATTGGAAAGGCTGATTTTGGAAAAAATAACACGGTTTCCCAATTATGTGGACAATTCTCTAATGCTATTGTTGTGGGTTCCATTAAATAGATAACTTAATACCAGCATAGCACACTCATTTTATGCAATATAAGGTGCAAAAATGTAATGTGTGTGGCAATAAATCATGAGTTAGTAATTTAATGTACAATATGTAATATATGTAGTATATCCTGCACTATCATATGTTAAATGTACAGGAATTGATATTACCAATCCAGTATGAACAGCAGAATGTGTTAGTTATGCTGAGTGACTTATAGGCCATAAAATAAACCCATACAATTAATCACCCACATTAACACAAAATAAACCCCACTAACACTAATTGTCAATAAAATAGCTGATATCGAACTCTTTATTCATACCTAACGGGATTCTCGTTTTTAATTTTAGAATCCAAAATAGTTCCTTCTTATCAAGGACTTTATTTTGATTTCCACCTCTTATGGGGACTCTCGCTAGATCTATAACCTGAACCAATAGATTAGCCTTATTGGTGAAGTGTATACCATTAAAGTGGCTTGCTACTGCTGATTCCTTAACGTAATTCTTCACGTCTCTAAGGTGTTCCCCTACTCTCTTCCTGAGCTCCCTAGAGGTTTGACCTATGTAAAGGGCAGTTTATTAGACTTAGAAGAAATACAAAGTCAGACGAAGTTTATGACCAACAGGCTATTGAACTAGAAAACAGATTGGTCAATAGAGGTTATAATAAAAACTCTTTATCTCTCCGCATTTTGCTTAAGGAGGTATTATCCACTCTGGATGATTGTGAAAATTTGGTCATCCCAGAGAAACTATGTAAAATGGACAAGTTCCTAGAGGTGCCGGGGCTCCAGAAGCTTTTCCTATACCCAAGCGGGTGGCGGACATTGTTAATAAAGAATGGGAAAGGCCCGGTATTCCTTTCGTCCCTCCCCCCATATTTAAAAAATTGTTTCCTATGGTCGACCCCAGAAAGGACTTATGGCAGTCAGTCCCCAAGGTCGAGGGAGCGGTTTCTACTTTAAACAAACGCACCACTATTCCCATAGAGGATAGTTGTGCTTTCAAAGATCCTATGGATAAAAAATTAGAAGGTTTGCTTAAAAAGATGTTTGTTCAGCAGGGTTACCTTTCTACAACCCTTTTCATGCATTGTCCCTGTCACTACAGCCGCATATTTCTGGTTTGATGAACTGATTAAGGTGCTCGATAGTGACTCTCCTCCTTATGAGGAGATTATGGACAGAGTCAATGCTCTCAAATTGGCTAATTCTTTCACTCTAGACGCCTCTTTGCAATTGGCTAAGTTAGCGGCTAAGAATTCTGGGTTTGCTATTGTGGCGCGCAGAGCGCTTTGGTTGAAATCTTGGTCGGCTGATGCGTCTTCCAAGAACAAGCTACTAAACATTCCTTCAAGGGGAAAACGCTGTTTGGTCCCTGACTTGAAAGAGATTATCTCTGATATCACTGGGGGTAAGGGCCATGCCCTTCCTCAGGATCGGCCTTTCAAGGCAAAAAAATAGACCTAATTTTCGTCCCTTTCGTAAAATCGGACCAGCCCAAGGTGCTGCGTCCTCTAAGCAAGAGGGTAATACTTCTCAGGCCAAGCCAGCTTGGAGACCAATGCAAGGCTGGAACAAGGGAAAGCAGGCAAAGAAACCTGCCACTGCTACCAAGACAGCATGAAATATCGGCCCCCGATCCGGGACCGGATCTGGTGGGGGGGCAGGACTCTCTCTCTTCAAGTGTCGCAAGCTTATTAAGAAATCTAATGCTAACTCAGCTAATCGACCTTCCAAAGAACCAAGTAATAGCAGCTTTTGCGACTCAATAGTTTTTACAACTTAGTATACCTCCCAATATGATCCAATTGTTAAAATTCTTAAAAAACATTTACATCTTCTATCTGGAGACATGATTTTGAGACCATTAGTCAAACATTGTAAATTTGTCCCAAAAAGACCTAGAACCTTAGCACAGTCACTATCCCCTAGTATGGTAAACAAACATACACCTCCCTGAGAATCTACGTGGCTTAAACATACAGGCAATTTTAGATGCGGCAGCAAAAATTGCAACACATGCACTATGGTTTTAAGAGGTAACTCCTTTACATCAAGTGTTACCAATCAGAAATTTGACATCCAATTTTATGCCAGTTTTGGGACCCAATGGGTAGTATATTTGCTCACTTGCAATTTTTGCCAAAGCCAATACATAGGTCAAACCTCTAGGGAGCTCAGGAAGAGAGTAGGGGAACACCTTAGAGACGTGAAGAATTACGTTAAGGAATCAGCAGTAGCAAGCCACTTTAATGGTATACACTTCACCAATAAGGCTAATCTATTGGTTCAGGTTATAGATCTAGAGAGAGTCCCCATAAGAGGTGGAAATCAAAATAAAGTCCTTGATAAGAAGGAACTATTTTGGATTCTAAAATTAAAAACGAGAATACCGTTAGGTATGAATAAAGAGTTAGATATCAGCTATTTTATTGACGATTAGTGTTAGTGGGGTTTATTAAGTGTTAATGTGGGTGATTAATTGTATGGGTCTATTTTATGGCCTATAAGTCACTCAGCATAACTAACACATTCTGCTGGATTGGTAATATTCATACTGGATTGGTAATATCAATTCCTGTACATTTAACAGATGATAGTGCAGGATATACTACATATATTACATATTGTACATTAAATTACTAACTCATATTGGATTTATTGCCACACACATTACATTTTTGCACCTTATATTGCATATAATGAGTGTGCTATGCTGGTTGTAATGGAACCCACAACAATAGCATTAGAGAATTGTCCACATAATTGGGAAACCGTGTTATTTTTTCCAAAATCAGCCTTTCCAATTATGAAATCATGCATGTGTCCATTTTCCAAACTGCTTTTCCCTCTTCATAGTACATTTCCCAATAACCTGGGTGTTATAAGTCTGCACTTTATAGCCTAAATTGTATGTATATATATATATATATAAATTTAGTTGGTATAGTAAGAGTTAATTGGTCTGCACTAAGGGTATAAATTACCTGTCTCTGTTTCCACACACTAGTCTATGAATAAGCGCCACTAGGGGGCGCGAAACACGTTAGACTGTCCCTTTCCTTGTCTGCCCTCTGTTTGGGAAACACTTCTGTTTTATTTGTATCAATAAAAGGTATGTTTTATATATTTTTTCTAACCTAGTAGTGCCTGCATTCATTCATCCTCTATTGGTTTAGTCTTTTTTTCAATTGACTACTTGTTTTAAATTGCGGGCTGTCTTAGGCTCGCGGGTGCGCTAAATGCTACACTTTATTGCGTCATTCTTGGCGCGAGAATTTTTTGGCGCGAAATGGCACGTCCATTGACGCAAGTTCGTCATTTCCGGCGTCGTAGTTGACGCAGGGGTTCACACAGGGTTGCGTCGTTAGTGACGCGAGTGTGTCATTTCCGGACATGATTGGTGGCAAAAATTTTTTTAGTTATCTTGTGCGTCAAACTTTTTTCCATTATTTATTGCCCCATTGCTTTTGCCTCTTGCCTTTTTCTATGTCAGAGGGCTATGCTATTTGCATTTTTTTCCCATTCCTGAAACTGTCATATAAGGAAATTGATAATTTTGCTTTATATGTTGTTTTTTTCTTTTACATTCTGCAAGATGTTTCAATCTGATCCTGCCTCAGAAGTATCTGCTGGAACTTTGCTGCCTGACATCGGTTCTACCAAAGCTAAGTGCATTTGTTGTAGAATTGTGGAAATTATATCTCCTAATGTCATTTGTATTAGTTGCCATGATAAACTTTTACATGCAGATAGAGTGTCCATCAGTAATAGTACATTGCCGGTTGCAGTTCCTTCAACTTCTAATGTACAGGATATACCTATGAATTTTAAAGAGTTTGTTACTGATTCTATTCAGAAGGCTTTGTCTGCATTTCCACCTTCTAATAAGCGTAAGAGGTCTTTTAAAACTTCTCATAAAGTTGATGAAATTTCAAATGACTGACAACATAATCCTCTCCTCTGATGAGGATCTATCTGATTCAGAAGATCCTTCCTCAGATATTGACACTGACAAATCTACTTATTTACTTAAAATAGAGTAAATGCTTTCTCTGTTAAAAGAAGTGTTAATTACTTTGGATATTGAGGAAGCTAGTCCTTTTGATATTAAAACCAGTAAACGTTTAAATGCTGTTTTTAAACCTTCTGTGGTTACTCCAGAGGTTTTTCCTATTCCTGATGCTATTTCTGACATGATTTCTAAGGAATGGAATAAGCCAGGTACTCCTTTTAATCCTTCTGCAAGGTTTAAAAAATTGGATCCTTTGCCAGCGATTGCAATAGAGTTTTGGGAAAAGATCCCCAAGGTTGTTGGGGCTATTTCTACTCTTGCTAAACGAACCACTATTCCTATGGAAGATAGTACTTCCTTTAAAGATCCTTTAGATAGGAAGCTTGAATCTTATCTAAGGAAAGCCTATTTATATTCAGGTCATCTTCTTAGGCCTGCAATTACTTTGGCTGATGTTGCAGCTGCTTCAACTTTTTGGTTGGAGAATTTAGCGCAACAAGAATTGAATTCTGACATATCTAGCATTGTTCGCTTACTGTAACATGCTAATCATTTTATTTGTGATGCCATTTTTGATATTATCAAAATTGATGTTAGATCCATGTCTTTAGCTATTTTAGCTAGAAGAGCTTTGTGGTTTAAATCTTGGAATTCTGATATGACATCTAAGTCTAGATTACTATCTCTTTCTTTCCAAGGTAATAATTTATTTGGTTCTCTCAGTTGGATTCTGTTATTTCAACTGTTACTAGGGGGAAATGAGTTTTTGCCTCAGGATAAAAAACCTAAGGGTAAATCTAAGGCTTCTAATAGTTTTCGTTCTTTTTGTCAAAATAAGGAACAAAAACCTAATCCTTCCCCCAAGGAATCTGTTTCCAATTGGAAGCCTTCCTCAAATTGGAATAAATCGAAGCCTTTCAAGAAACCAAAGTTAGCCCCTAAGTCTGCATGAAGGTGCGGCCCTCATTCCAGTTCAGCTGGTAGGGGGCAGATTAAGGTTTTTCAAGGATGTTTGTGCAAATTCTGTCCAAAACCAATGGATTCAGAGCATTGTCTCTCAGGGGTACCGAATAGGATTCAGAGTAAGACCTCCTGTGAGAAGATTTTTTCTCTCACGCATCCCAGTGAATCCAGTAAAAGCTCAGGCTTTTCTGAAGTGTGTTTCAGTTCTGGAGGTTTCAGGGGTAATCATGCCGGTTCCTTTTCAGGAACAAGGCCTGGGGTTTTATTCAAATCTATTCATTGTCCCAAAGAAAGAAAATTCATTCAGACCAGTTCTGGATCTGAAAATTTTGAATCGTTATGTAAGAGTACCAACTTTCAAGATGGTGACTATAAGGACTATTCTGCCTTTTGTTCAGCAAGGACATTTTATGTCTACAATAGACTTGCAGGATGCTTACCTTTATATTCCGATTCATCCAGAACATTATCAGTTCCTGAGATTCTCTTTTCTAGACAAGCATTACCAATTTGTTGCTCTTCCATTTGGCCTAGCAACAGCTCCAGAAATCTTTTCAAAGGTTCTGGGTGCCCTTCTCTCTGTAATCAGAGAACAGGGTATTGCAGTGTTTCCTTATTTGGACGATATCATGGTACTAGCTCAGTCTTTACGTTCTGCAGAATCTCACACAAATCAACTTGTGTTGTTTCTTCGAAAACATGGTTGGAGGATCAATTTACCAAAAAGTTTCTTGATTCCTCAGACAAGTGTCACCTTTTTAGGTTTCCAGATAGATTCAGTGTCCATGACTCTGTCTCTAACAGACAAGAGACGTTTGAAATTGGTTGCAGCATGTCGGCACCTTCAGTCTCAGTCATTCCCTTCAGTGGCTATGTGCATGGAAGTTTTAGGCCTCATGACTGCAGCATCGGACGCAATTCCTTTTGCTCGTTTTCACATGAGATCTCTCCAGATTTGCATGCTGAATCAATGGTGCCGGGATTATACAAAGATATCACAATTAATATCTTTAAATCCCAATGTTCGACACTCTCTGACGTGGTGGTTAAATCACCAGCGGTTAGTTCAAGGGGCCTCTTTTGTTCGGCCAACCTGGACTGTGATCACAACAGATGCAAGTCTTTCAGGTTGGGGAGCTGTCTGGGGATCTCTGACAGCACAAGGGGTTTGGAAATCTCAAGAGGCGAGATTACCAATCAATATTTTAGAACTCCGTGCAATTTTCAGAGCTCTTCAGTTTTGGCCTCTGTTGAAGAGAGAACCGTTCATTTGTTTTCAGACAGACAATATCACAATGGTGGCATTTGTCAATCATCAGGGTGGGACTCACAGTCCCCTAGCTATGAAAGAAGTATCTCGGATACTTGTTTGGGCGGAATCCAGCTTTTGTGTAATTTCTGCAGTTCATATCCCAGGTGTAGACAATTGGGAGGCGGATTTTCTCAGCCGTCAGACTTTACATCCAGGGGAGTGGTCTCTCCATCAGGATGTGTTTTCTCAGATTGTTCAGATGTGGGGTTCTCCAGAAATAGATCTGATGGCTTCTCATCTAAACAAGAAACTTCCCAAATACCTGTCCAGGTCCAAGGATTCTCAGGCGGAAGCAGTGGATGTGCTGACACTTCCTTGGTGTTATCAACCTGCTTATATCTTCCCACCTCTAGTTTTTCTTCCGAGAGTGATCTCCAAGATCATCATGGAACAATCATTTGTGTTGTCCGTGGCTCCAGCATGGCCCCACAGGTTTTGGTATGCGGATCTTGTTTGGATGTCCAGTTGCCAACCTTGGCCACTTCCGTTAAGGCCGGACCTACTGTCTCAAGGTCCGTTTTTCCATCAGGATCTCAAATGATTAAATTTGAAGGTATGGAAATTGAATGCTTAGTATTAAGTCATAGAGGTTTCTCTGACTCGGTAATTAATACTATGTTACAAGCTCGTAAATCTGTCTCTAGGAAGATTTATTATCGAGTTTGGAAAACTTACATTTCATGGTGTTCTTCTCATAAATTCTCTTGGCATTCTTTTAGAATTCCTAGAATTTTACAGTTTCTCCAGGATGGTTTGGATAGGGGTTTGTCTGCAAGTTCCTTGAAAGGACAAATCTCTGCTCTTTCTGTTTTATTTCACAGAAAGATTGCTAATCTTCCTGATATTCACTGTTTTGTACAGGCTTTAGTTCGTATTAAGCCTGTTATTAAATCAATTTCTCCTCCTTGGAGTCTTAATTTGGTTTTGAAGGCGCTACAGGCTCCTCCTTTGGAGCCTATGCATTCTTTGGATATTAAACTACTTTCTTGGAAAGTGTTGTTCCTTTTGGCTATCTCTTCTGCTAGAAGATTTTCTGAGCTGTCTGCTCTTTCTTGTGAATTTCCTTTTCTGATTTTTCATCAGGATAAGGCGGTTTTGCGGACTTCATTTGAATTTTTACCTAAGGTTGTGAATTTTTACCTAAGGTTGTAAAAAATATAATTTTAATATTGATAAAAAGGTTTTAAGAGGGTTTAAGAGTGATATGGTATATGGCAAGGTGTTTGACTGGAAATTTTTAACAAGTTTAACTCCTCAATGGCCGCAACATATCCTGTATGTTGCTGGTCATTAAGGGATTGCCTGGGTATAATAGTGCGGGTCTTGCTACAAATGGCAAGAACGCGCTATTAAACCCTCCCTCCCTACCTCCTGCAGACTTGCTAAAATAGAAAAAGCCACCCTATTGAAAATGTAACCACTTAATGACTCTTGTCTTTTTATGGGGATGAATGTGTTTTGATTGGAAATTCTTGAAATTCCTGTCCTTTACTTTGAAACAAATGTTGTTTTTATTTTTAAATAGATATTGTATACATATAAATATCTATATCTGTATATTTTCATATAGATATATAGGTATAGATATATAAGTTACAAACTAACAAAATAACTTGTAAAGTTTGTGTTTAGAAGAAAAATGTTGCAATTCTCTTCTATTTTCTAATTTTCCTCCATGTTATGTAAAGTCTATATGAATTTCACAAGATTTCCAAGCTCTCAGTGAGAGTCATTATAATAGTCCAATAATTTAGGGCTGCCTAAATGAGATGTGCTTGAGTGAACGCAGCTCCCCACTAAGTACTAATGTCACAGGTTAGTGCACATGCGCCAATCTACTACACCAACATCACCAGTAACATCAGTGACTCTAACAGAGAATGCCTACAATGCCCTGATCAAGCGTGGGCAGTGTTTACTGAGTTGCAACTGCCTATATTTTCGTCAAATCTACACACTGTGCCCATTCATAATTAATGTTAAAGAATTTACAGATCTTATTGGCTGGATTTATTATGGGGGGTCAATTGTTTTCAGAGAGAGCCGTCGTTGGGTTGGTTACAGGCAAAAAAAAATGTGAAGATTGATATAGATAAAGGTACATGAATATATTTGGTACTCATGCAACAAATGCAGTGTATATTTTAACAGCAGTAAGGAATGGTGACTTCACACTTTTTGTGAGAATGATATATTGGTATATAATTCTAGGGGTTAATATACCATTTTAAATAATGTTCTTTTTCTCTTTATCATCTGCCATCATGAAATACTCATTTGCCTTTTTGTAATTCCATTGCTCAATTTCTACTCTCCAATAAGTGTATAATATTAAATGGCAGTTTCAATAATCTGTTGCTTCATAAGAGTTCTAAATTTTAGGAAGATGTACACACATATTTACAGTAGTCAAATATTTTAATTCATTTATCCTTGAAATTTTACTAAATCCTATTTTTGTGTTTCATTTTCTAGCCCTATTGCTGTTGGACCTGATCAGATCTTGCTAAGAGGGGCCCAGCTTAGAAATACGCAATGGGTAATGGGAATAGTGGTGTACACTGGTCATGACACGAAGCTTATGCAGGTAATGCTGTGTATGGGGGACTGAAGATGATTCTTTCTGATATAGTAGGTAGATCATTTTTTTAAAACTTAAGACTTGAACAGCACATAGCAACAAGTAATTTGTAACTATCTTTGAATAACTGATTATTTCTCTTTAGTTGATCAAATTTCAATAGTCCTAGATTTTTGAACACCTGTTGTGTCTAATCTAAATTCCTCTTAAAAAGGCAGTGAATGAGACTATAATTTTTTATCCATATCTTGCATAATTAATTCACTTTTTGAAGATTTTCTATGATCTATGTCATCCCTGCTGAGATACTTATTACTTCACCTCTGGTCAAGAAGACATACGCTCAGTGTAAGAGTTTTGCATTCCAAATATATATGTTTCAAATATTTTAACTTGTAATTTGTTGTAGTCCATGGTCATACCCCTTGAAAAGCCTCTTGAGTATAACTTGGCTTACCAAATATGTTGTGGTTAATTGATTAATTGGGGACAGATAATAGAATTCCTGCACTGATCAATCAATTACTATGTATCATGTTGAAAGGACAGTTTTCTAAGGTCTACAGGATGCCTTCAAGTCTCCTGAGGGAGTGAAAAAAGTTAGTTTTATTACAGAAAATTTTAACACTACATAATTAAACATTGTGAGCCAGATCACATGTGGCTGCATACGGTATATTACTAGGTCCCACTGTACTTAAAGAGACAGGAAACCTCAAAAGTTTCTTTAATGATTTGGATAGAGCATACAATTTAAAACTACTTTCAAATTTACTTCTGTTATCAAATTTGCTTTATTCTCTTGTTATCCTTTGCTGAAGGAACATCATTGCACTGCTGGCAGCTAACTGAACACATCTAGTTAGCCAACTACAAGAGACAAATGTGTGCAGGCACCAATCAGCAGCTAGCTCCCACTAGTTTAGGATATGTGTGTATTCATTTTCAACAAGGGATACCAAGAGAATGAAGCATATTTGAAAATAGAAGTGAATTTAAAAGTGTCTTAAAATGACCTGCTCTATCTGAATCATGCAAGTTTAATTTTAACCTCCTAAACCATCACCCCACTGCATTTAACTCCCTAATTGCAAAATAACCCCCACCTCTATGGACCCACCTCTAAGAAATCCACTTATTAAGGTCCCCATCTAAGGATCCCCATTCTAAGGACCTCCTCTTAGGAATTTACTCCACACACACTGCTGTCACTGAGTGCTTAAGACACATGGACACTTCTGAGCCTACCTCAGTATACTATCAGGGGAAGGTGCTAAGTTTCAACGATGGAGGCCAAGAGAAAGAAGTAAATCTTATAACAGAAGTGAACTAGAAACTTTTATTTTAATTGCATGCTCTATCTGAATAATGAAAGTTTTATTTTGACTTCCATGTCCCTTTAAAGGGACTGTTATGTCAAAATTAGACTTTCATGCTTTAGAATGAGCATGCAATTTTAAACAACTTTTCAGTTTTTTTTTCTATTATCTAATTTGCATTGTTCTCTTTGTATCTGTTGTAGAAAAGCATACCTAGGTAGGCTCAGGAACATCAATGCAATATGCACTACTGGGAGCTAGCTGCTATTTGGTGTCTGACCATATCTCTCTCTCTCTCATTTTCATGCATAAGTCTATCACACAAAGATTGGTCTCTATTTCAAATCTGTAAATTGCATGTAATAAAGATACAGATTGCCCCTGATCATGGCCAGTGACTGTAGGATTTGAGAATACTGTCAATGTGTGAAGTTAGAAATTCCCGCATTCTTTTCTCTTCATATCTATATTCCCATGCAGTGAAACCCGAAGAATACAAGTAAATTATTTATTGTGTGATACATGTTTGCCCCTTAATAAACAATAGAGACGATCACAATCTATTTTCTCCAACATTGGTGTGTCCGGTCCACGGCGTCATCCTTACTTGTGGGATATTCTCTTCCCCAACAGGAAATGGCAAAGAGTCCCAGCAAAGCTGGCCATATAGTCCCTCCTAGGCTCCGCCCACCCCAGTCATTCTCTTTGCCGTTGCACAGGCAACATCTCCACGGAGATGGTTAAGAGTTTTTTGGTGTTTTAATGTAGTTTTTATTCTTCTATCAAGTGTTTGTTATTTTAAAATAGTGCTGGTATGTACTATTTACTCTGAAACAGAAAAGGATGAAGATTTCTGTTTGTAAGAGGAAGATGATTTTAGCAGACAGTAACTAAAATCGATTGCTGTTTCCACACAGGACTGTTGGGGGAAACAGTTAGCAGTCTTTTCTGCTTAAGGTATGACTAGCCATATTTCTAACAAGACTGAGTAATGCTGGAAGGCTGTCATTTCCCCTCATGGGGACCGGTAAGCCATTTTCTTAGTCAAACATATAAGAATAAAGGGCTTAAAAAGGGCTAAAAAACTGGTAGACATTTTTATGGGCTAATTCGATTGCTTTATTGGGGCATATTATTCAGATTCTAGCTAACAATTGGCATTATAATCTTGGGGAACGTTTAAAAAACGGCAGGCACTGTGTTGGACACCTTTTTTAGTCAGGGGGCCTTTCTAGTTATAGACTGAGCCTCATTTTCGCGCCATTACTGCGCAGTTGTTTTTGGAGAGCAGGGCATGCAGATGCATGTGTGAGGATCTAAGAATCACTAAAAAAGCTTCTAGAAGGCGTCATTTGGTATCGTATTCCCCTCTGGGCTTGGTTGGGTCTCAGCAAAGTCTATAGCTGGGACTGTATAGGGGTTAAATTTAAAAACGGCTCCGGTTCCGTTATTTTAAGGGTTAAAGCTCTGAAATTTGGTGTGCAATACTTTTAATGCTTTAAGACACTGTAATTTTTGAACAATTCCTTCATACTTTTTCACATATTCAGTAATAAAGTGTTTTCAGTTTGAAATTTAAAGAGACAGTAACGGTTTTATTTTAAAACGTTTTTTGTGCTTTGTTGACAAGTTTAAGCCTGTTTAACATGTCTGTACCTTCAGATAAGCTATGTTCTATATGTATGAAAGCCAATGTGTCTCCCCATTTAAATTTATGTGATAATTGTGCCATAGCGTCCAAAGTAAGGACAGTAATGCCACAGATAATGATATTACCCAAGATGATTCCTCAAATGAGGGGAGTAAACATGATACTACATCATCCTCTACTGTGTCTACACCAGTTTTGCCCACACAGGAGGCCCCTAGTACATCTAGTGCGCCAATACTTATTACCATGCAACAATTAACGGCGGTAATGGATAACTCTATAGCAAATCTTTTATCCAAAATGCCTATTTATCAGAGAAAGCGCGATTGCTCTGTTTTAAACACTGAAGAGCAAGAGGGCGCTGATGATAATTGTTCTGACATACCCTCACACCAATCTCAAGGAGCCATGAGGGAGGTTTTGTCTGATGGAGAAATCTCAGATTCAGAAAAAATTTCTCATCAAGCTGAACCTGATGTTGTGACTTTTAAATTTAAATTAGAACATCTCCGCGCACTGCTTAAGGAGGTGTTATCTACTCTGGATGATTGTGACAATTTGGTCATACCAGAGAAATTATGTAAGATGGACAAGTTCCTAGAGGTTCCGGTGCCCCCCGACGCTTTTCCTATACCCAAGCGGGTGGCGGACATAGTAAATAAAGAGTTGGAAAAGCCCGGCATACCTTTTGTTCCCCCCCCTATATTTAAGAAATTATTTCCTATAGTCGACCCCAGAAAGGACTTATGGCAGACAGTCCCCAAGGTCGAGGGGGCGGTTTCTACTCTAAACAAACGCACTACTATTCCTATCGAAGATAGTTGTGCTTTCAAAGATCCTATGGATAAAAAATTAGAAGGTTTGCTTAAAAAGATTTTTGTACAGCAAGGTTACCTTCTACAACCAATTTCATGCATTGTTCCTGTCACTACGGCAGCGTGTTTCTGGTTCGAGGAACTAGAAAAGTCGCTCAGTAGAGAAACTCCATATGAGGAGGTTATGGACAGAGTTCACGCACTTAAATTGGCTAACTCTTTTGTTTTAGATGCCGCTTTGCAATTAGCTAGATTAGTGGCGAAAAATTCAGGGTTTGCTATCGTGGCGCGCAGAGCGCTTTGGCTAAAGTCTTGGTCAGCGGATGTGTCTTCCAAGACAAAATTGCTTAACATCCCTTTCAAAGGTAAAACATTATTTGGACCAGAATTGAAAGAGATTATTTCAGACATCACTGGGGGAAAGGGCCACGCCCTCCCACAGGATAGGTCGTTTAAGGCTAAAAATAAGCCTAATTTTCGTCCCTTTCGCAGAAACGGACCAGCCTCTAATTCTGCATCCTCTAAGCAAGAGGGTAATGCCTCACAGCCCAAACCAGCCTGGAAACCAATGCAAGGCTGGAACAAGGGTAAGCAGGCCAAGAAGCCTACCACTGCTACCAAAACAGCATGAAGGGATAGCCCCCGATCCGGGACCGGATCTAGTGGGGGGCAGACTCTCTCTCTTTGCTCAGGCTTGGGCAAGAGATGTTCAAGATCCCTGGGCGCTAGAAATAGTTTCTCAAGGTTATCTCCTGGAATTCAAGGAACTACCCCCAAGGGGAAGGTTCCACAGGTCTCACTTATCCTCAAACCAAATAAAGAGACAGGCATTCTTACATTGTGTAGAAGACCTGTTAAAGATGGGAGTGATACATCCAGTTCCAATAAGAGAACAAGGAATGGGATTTTATTCCAATCTGTTCGTAGTTCCCAAAAAAGAGGGAACATTCAGACCAATTTTGGATTTGAAGATCCTAAACAAATTTCTCAGGGTACCATCGTTCAAAATGGAAACTATTCGAACGATCCTACCCACCATCCAGGAAAGTCAATTTATGACTACCGTGGATTTAAAGGATGCGTACCTACATATTCCTATCCACAAGGAACATCATCAGTTCCTAAGGTTCGCTTTTCTGGACAAGCATTACCAGTTTGTGGCACTTCCATTCGGATTAGCCACTGCTCCAAGGATTTTCACAAAGGTACTAGGGTCCCTTCTTGCGGTTCTAAGACCAAGGGGCATTGCAGTAGTACCTTACTTGGACGACATCCTAATACAAGCGTCGTCCCTGTCAAAAGCAAAGGCTCATACGGACATCGTCCTAGCCTTTCTCAGATCTCACGGATGGAAGGTGAACAAAGAAAAAAGTTCTCTGTCCCCGTCGACAAGAGTTCCCTTCTTGGGAACAATAATAGATTCCTTAGAAATGAGGATTTTTCTGACAGAGGTCAGAAAATCAAAACTTCTAAGCTCTTGTCAAGTACTTTATTCTGTTCCTCGTCCTTCCATAGCGCAGTGCATGGAAGTAATAGGATTGATGGTTGCAACAATGGACATAGTTCCTTTTGCACAAATTCATCTAAGACCATTACAACTGTGCATGCTCAAACAGTGGAATGGGGATTATACAGACTTGTCTCCGATGATTCAAGTAGATCAAAAGACCAGAGATTCACTCCGTTGGTGGCTGACCCTGGACAATCTGTCCCAGGGAATGAGCTTCCGCAGACCAGAGTGGGTCATTGTCACGACCGACGCCAGTCTAGTGGGCTGGGGCGCGGTCTGGGAATCCCTGAAAGCTCAGGGTCTATGGTCTCGGGAAGAGTCTCTTCTCCTGATAAACATTCTGGAACTGAGAGCGATATTCAATGCTCTCAGAGCTTGGCCTCAACTAGCAAAGGCCAAATTCATAAGGTTCCAATCAGACAACATGACGACCGTTGCATATATCAATCATCAGGGGGAACAAGGAGTTCCCTGGCGATGAAAGAAGTGACCAAAATAATTCAATGGGCGGAGGATCACTCCTGCCACTTGTCTGCGATCCACATCCCAGGAGTGGAAAATTGGGAAGAGGATTTTCTGAGTCGTCAGACATTCCATCCGGGGGAGTGGGAACTCCATCCGGAAATCTTTGCCCAAATAACTCAATTATGGGGCATTCCAGACATGGATCTGATGGCGTCTCGTCAGAACTTCAAGGTTCCTTGCTACGGGTCCAGATCCAGGGATCCCAAGGCGACCCTAGTAGATGCACTAGTAGCACCTTGGACCTTCAACCTAGCTTATGCATTCCCACCGTTTCCTCTCATTCCCAGGCTGGTAGCCAGGATCAATCAGGAGAGGGCCTCTGTGATTTTGATAGCTCCTGCATGGCCACGCAGGACTTGGTATGCAGACCTGGTGAATATGTCATCGGCTCCACCATGGAAGCTACCTTTGAGACAGGACCTTCTTGTTCAGGGTCCATTCGAACATCCGAATCTGGTTTCCCTCCAACTGACGGCTTGGAGATTGAACGCTTGATTTTATCAAAGCGTGGGTTTTCAGATTCTGTAATAGATACTCTGATTCAGGCTAGAAAGCCTGTAACTAGAAAAATTTACCATAAAATATGGAAAAAATATATCTGTTGGTGTGAATCCAAAGGATTTCCATGGAACAAGATAAAAATTCCTAAGATTCAATCCTTTCTACAAGAAGGTTTGGAGAAAGGATTATCTGCAAGTTCTCTAAAGGGACAGATCTCTGCTTTATCTGTTTTACTGCACAAAAGACTGGCAGCTGTGCCAGATGTTCAAGCATTTGTTCAGGCTCTGGTTAGGATCAAGCCTGTTTACAGACCTCTGACTCCTCCCTGGAGTCTAAATCTAGTTCTTTCAGTTCTTCAAGGGGTTCCGTTTGAACCTTTACATTCCATAGATATTAAGTTACTATCTTGGAAAGTTTTGTTTTTGGTTGCTATTTCTTCTGCTAGAAGAGTTTCAGAGTTATCTGCTCTGCAGTGTTCTCCGCCCTATCTGGTGTTCCATGCAGATAAGGTGGTTTTGCGTACTAAGCCTGGTTTTCTTCCTAAAGTTGTTTCTAACAAAAATATTAACCAGGAGATAGTTGTACCTTCTTTGTGTCCGAATCCAGTTTCAAAGAAGGAACGTTTGTTACACAATTTGGACATAGTCCGTGCTCTAAAATTCTATTTAGAGGCTACTAAAGATTTCAGACAAACATCTTCCTTGTTTGTTGTTTATTCTGGTAAAAGGAGAGGTCAAAAAGCGACTTCTACCTCTCTTTCCTTTTGGCTTAAAAGCATCATCCGATTGGCTTATGAGACTGCCGGACGGCAGCCTCCTGAAAGAATCACAGCTCACTCCACTAGGGCTGTGGCTTCCACATGGGCCTTCAAGAACGAGGCTTCTGTTGACCAGATATGTAAGGCAGCGACTTGGTCTTCACTGCACACTTTTGCCAAATTTTACAAATTTGATACTTTTGCTTCTTCTGAGGCTATTTTTGGGAGAAAGGTTTTGCAAGCTGTGGTGCCTTCCATTTAGGTAACCTGATTTGCTCCCTCCCTTCATCCGTGTCCTAAAGCTTTGGTATTGGTTCCCACAAGTAAGGATGACGCCGTGGACCGGACACACCAATGTTGGAGAAAACAGAATTTATGCTTACCTGATAAATTACTTTCTCCAACGGTGTGTCCGGTCCACGGCCCGCCCTGGTTTTTTAATCAGGTCTGATGAATTATTTTCTCTAACTACAGTCACCACGGTACCATATGGTTTCTCCTATATATATTTCCTCCTGTCCGTCGGTCGAATGACTGGGGTGGGCGGAGCCTAGGAGGGACTATATGGCCAGCTTTGCTGGGACTCTTTGCCATTTCCTGTTGGGAAAGAGAATATCCCACAAGTAAGGATGACGCCGTGGACCGGACACACCGTTGGAGAAAGTAATTTATCAGGTAAGCATAAATTCTGTTTTCATTTGCTCAAAAAAAAGAGCATTTGGATTTACGCTCCAAATTTGGCCTAGATCCCATTGAGGTGGTAAAGTGTGGAGACTGGTGGTTACATAAAAAATCTCCCTAGACTTTAATGGAGATAAATGTTTTTTATCACCAGTTTCCACAATTTACCACCTCAACTGAAAGTAGACCTTGGCTTTCGAGTTTCTTTAAATTTAAACTGGCAAGTCACCCAAAATGCACAGATACAATATCACATTCACACCTCATAAAGTTACAGTAAAGCTCTATTCAAGTAACCGCTTTATATACTGAACAAGGGAAATACTCATATTAACCTATTGTAATCTAAATCCATCCTCAACACTGATTAAGCATATGAATGCTATATGTATCTTGGCATGATGGCCATACTTTGATAGTTATATTAGGACACCAACATCTACCAATGGCATGTTTTTTATTTTTTATTTTAATATGTGATTCTAAGTCGCACACTCACACTGTCAATTTTGTCACTAACAGAATGCTAAGTCCAGACATGGGCACGATAATGCATTTCAAAGTGCTTGCGCCTACATTATTGAAGTTGTAGACTGGAATGCATTTGTGTTTGGAGGTGCATTCTCTAGAAAATACGGTGGCAAAGGCACAATCTCTTTTGAAGTCGTCCTAGGCAGATACAATGTTCCAAGGCAGTGGGTTCAAGCTTTATAGTTTCAGTAATGTTAAAATCTATTATAAGACGATATTATAAGAAGATAAGTCCTTTCAATAGAATCTTGTAGTCACCATCTTGTTTTAAGAATACGCCAAAATGAAAATGGTCCTTTAAAAAAACAATATAAATAAATATTGTAAAAACCAACACTTGCCCTATAGCCATAGAGAAATTGTGCCAGTCTGCCCATCATGCCAGCCAACATACAATATGCTTTCAGATGGTTTAGCAGTGGTGTGGATAAAAACAAATTGTCATAGGTTCCTATGGAAGTTGCGATTGCGCAATCCCATATTAAAACCAGGTTTTGAAGACACAAATACTATTAGTGACTAACAATACAGTGCAAATATGAACCTGTTCATGTGTAAGTGTGTACCCTGTCTACAGCCTCTACAATAGGAGTGAATAGAACTTTAATGAATCAATACCATGTATGCTGAAGTCTACAATATCTCCTGGGGTCATTTCACAGGGTTTTACATATGTGCAAGATAATAGATTGTTTCCAAATAGCTGTAAAATACTTGCAAAGATGTCCAAAATGCCAGTTAAAAGACTTATCAAGAGCCTTGAGGTGTTGAATTTGAAAAGTCAAAACTGGCATCAAAAATGTATGGAAAAGTGACTAAAAAATGGATTGTGATCAGCGAGAACTTTTCTACCCTATAGGAAAAATAAGGCTTTTAATGAGAATCTGAAAACACGTTTACGGGTGTGGGAAGGAGCTGAAAACACCCTATTGTGATTGTGTTGAATCAAAAAGTGGACTTTTCGGTCAGAAAAGAGCCAAAAAGGTCTCGACCGATATATATAGTGATTAAGGCCTATGTGAGGGATGCTCTTCTCCAGTTCATTCCAGTCACTAGATACAAAAGTATCTAGTAGTATTTAGTGTGTCTTTATGATACTAGAATGGAAATTCTGAATCTCTTTACTAAACTTTAGATCAAATTTAAAATGCTCTTTGTGTGTGAGTTTGTTTATAAAATATATCAAATACTAAATTAATTAACTACATCATATATTATCATATTAGTATTTCTAAGTATATGTCTATATTTGCAGAATTCTACAAAAGCACCTCTAAAAAGATCCAACGTTGAAAAAGTGACCAATATACAGATCCTGGTTTTGTTCGGTATCCTGCTGGTGATGGCACTTGTTAGTTCTGTTGGGGCGTTATTATGGAACCAAAAATATGATGAAACCAACTGGTACCTGGGCATAAAGGGTAAATCAAAATAAATTTAAGTTACTATAAATGTAATACTGTATTTTTTTAATCTAATGAATGAAATACATTTTCTTATTAAAGGGATATGAAACCCAAATGTTTTCTTTCTACATTTAGCCACTAATCAGCAAGCGCCACCCAGGTGCTGAACCAAAAATGGGCCGGCTCCTAAGCTTACGATCCTGCTTTTCAGATAAAGATACCAAGAGAAAGAAGAAAATGTTATAATAGGAGGAAATTAGAAAGTTTCTTAAAATTGCATGCTCTATCTGAATCATGAAAGAAGCATAAACCATCCTTTTATCACAATTGTGACTGTAAAATAACTGCTATTGTTGCTTCTTGTAAGACAACCTCAAAGCTTGATATTCTGGTCTGTTTATGCTGATACTGAATAGAATAGAATAGAATAGACAGAATTACAATATCATAGTGTAACACATGAGCATTAGCAGAAAGTGCCTGTCACCCGATGAGCATTAAAAGGCCTAATTTGTTAGAGCATGTCATTTTATATCTAGCGACCCTGCAACTCTGTGTTTAACTCCTCAAAGAACCACTTGGAAGACTCAGAGAACTGCTGGTCCTTAGCGTAAACTGCAGCTGAGCCAATCATCTGTGGTAGTGGCATGGCCCAACTGTGCCACTGCTGCTGATTGGACAACAATTTCAGTAGCCTAAATCCAAAGATATGCCACATGCTCTTCATATCTTTTGTTGAAGAAACAGCAATGCACATGGGTGAGCCAATAACATAAGGCAAATAAGTGCAGCCTCCAATCAGCAGCTTCTGAGTCTACCTAGGTATGCTTTTAAAAAAAGAAACCAAGAGAGTGAAACAAATTAGATAACAGAACTAAATTGGAAAGTTGGTTGAAAATTGTGTGTCATTATCTCTTTAAATATTTGCTTGAAAATCTTACAAATGCTTGAACGTTTGTATTTTGTTATTTAATCAGATTTTTCTCGGCTTATTTGCCTCCTTATTTACAATGTAATATCAGCAAGCAGATGGGGAACTTTTATTAATTACTTTATTTTTTAATAGCAATTTTTACACAGTACTTTCAATACACCTGGCTAAAGCATGAACAATGTATTATGTTTCCTATAACAATATAAGCGCCAGGTGATGGGTGAAGTATGTTTGATTTTAAATAGTGAATGGACATATTATAACACTATTTCACACTGATTTGACAGCCACATTCATTTTTTATAGTGTTGATAAAATTACTGCACTTAAAGGGACAGTAAAGTCATAGACATACATACATTTTTTCCCAATTTACTTCTATTATTTAATTTGCTTCCTTCTCTTGTTATCCTTTGCTGAAAGCTTTATCTAGGTAAGCTCAGGAGCAGCAAAGAACCTAGGTTCTAGCTGCTGATTGGTGGTTGCATATAAAATAAATAACGATTGTCATTGGCTCACCCAGGTTTCAGTTAGAAACCAGAAGTGCTATGCTGCTTCTTCAACAAATGATAACAGGAGAATGAAACACATTTGATAATAGAAATAAACTGAAAAGTTGTTTACAATTCTATGTTCTACCTAAATCATGAAAGAAAAATGTTGGGTTTCATGTCCCTTTAACCTATATGCTACCTTATAGAACAGACACATAAATCTAAAGAACCTGCAAATAAGAGGCAAATTTGAAAGGCGACAACTCTGTATTCACTGAAAGGTTATTTACTTAAAGGGACACTGAACCCAAAATTTTTCTTTTGTAATTCAGAAAGAGCATGCATTTTTAAGCAACTTTCTAATTTACTCCTATTATTAATTTTTCTTTGTTCTCTTGCTATCATTATTTGAAAAAGGCATCTAAGCTTTTTTTTTTGGTTTCAGTACTCTGGACAGCACTTTTTTTATTGGTGGATGAATTTATCCAACAATCAGCAAGGACAACCCAGGTTGTTCACCAAAAATGGGCCGGCATCTAAACTTACATTCTTGCATTTCAAATAAAGATACCAAGAGAATGAAGAATATTTGATAATAGGAGTAAATTAGAAAGTTGCTTAAAATTTCATGCTCAATCTGAATCACAAAAGAAAAATTTTGGCTACAGTTTCCCTTTAAAACTCACTGTATGCCATAATGTGTCGGCAATTCTCCATTATATACTCCTCATGGGACATTATAAATAATTACAGCAGGAGCTTGAAATATGCTGCAGGAGTTTAAGTTAAGCTAAGGCTTTTACTTAGCAAAACCACAGACTCCTACAGCAACCAAAATGTCTCTTCTTATATGAAACTAAATAGAGCGTTGGCAGCAAATCAAACTGCAACCTGTTATATAGAGAGTCTTGCAAAGGAAGCTTTGGTATTAAGGAATGTAGAAGAGATGCATTATCACTAATAAATGACTTCCTTTCCAATACTGGCAGGATAACAATATTTTACATTTATTTTTTCATGCGGAAGTTCCGTCTTTATTCTAAAGCTCTAGATTTACCTTGATGTTGCTTTGCCCCCTTTCCAGTTTTCTTATGCAAATGACGCCTGGCATTACAATCAATCAAAGGCTATATAGCCCATGCCATTAAAGGGACAGTATACACTCATGTTCATATAACTGCATGTAATAGACACTACTATAAAGAATAAGATGCACAGATACTTATATAAAAATCCAGGGGTCGATCCGATATAGATCGTAGTTTGCGGCGCAAGCGAGGGAACCCGCGTCGCCCGCAGTTTCAGCTCGCAGCTCGAGCTATCCCATATATGTCGCCGTCAGATGCTAACGTGCCGTAAGTCTGATAAACCAGCTATGTCCAGAAATCTGCGCAAGTACAAATTTCTGGCGTCGCCAGTGACTTGCGGCACGTTAGAAACTGCCGGCGCCTACAAAACCTGACTAAAGTCTAAATTACCCGCACTGTCTAACACGCCTCCCTAACATAGCCCGACATGTCTAACACGCCTCCCTAATATAGCCCGACACGTCTAACCCTCTATCCGCTATCCCCCCTCACTAGCCTAACAATAAAATATGTATTAACCCCTAAACCGCCGCTCCCGGAGCCCGCCGCAACCTAATAAAGTTATTAACCCCTAAACCGCCGCCAGCTATACTAAATCTATAACCCCCTAAAGTGAGCCCCTAACACCGCCGCCATCTACCTTACCTACCCCCTAAAGTGAGCCCCTACCCCGCCGCTATCTATTTTAAAATTATTAACCCCTAATCTAATCCCCCTACCCCGCCGCCATCTATATTAAATTATTTAACCCCTAAAATACTAAACTATCCCTACCACTAAACCTAAGTCTAACCCTACAAATAGCCCTGAAAAGGGCTTTTTGTGTGGCATTGCCCCAAAGTAACAGCTCTTTTGCCAGCCCTTAAAGGGGCTTTTGGCGGGGCTTTGTCACAAAGTAAACTGCTCTTTTGCCTACAATCTACATCCCCCTACACCGCGGCCACCTATAATAAATGTATTAACCCCTAATCTAATCCCCCTACACCGCCGCCAGCTATATTAACTATATTAACCCTAATTATATTAGGGTTAATATAGTTATTATATTATATATATTAACTATATTAACCCTAATTATATTAGGGTTCATATAGTTAATATCGTTATTATATTATATATATATATTAAGTATAATAACCCTATCTAACTCTAACATCCTAACTAAACTCTTATTAAAATAAATATAATATTAATATTATTAATTAAAATATTCCTATTTAAATCTAAATACTTACCTATAAAATAAACCCTAAGATAGCTACAATATAATTAATAATTACATTATAGCTATGTTAGGGTTTATATTTATTTTACAGGTAAATTGTTAATTATTTTAACTAGGTATAATAGCTATTAAATAGTTATTACCTATTTAATAGCTACCTAGTTAAAATAATTACCCAATTACCTGTAAAATAAATCCTAACCTAAGTTACAAATACACCTACACTATCAATAAATTAAATAAACTACAAATATCTATCTAAAAATACAATTAAATAAACTAAACTAAATTACAAAAAAAACAAACACTAAATTACAAAAAATAAAAAAAAATTACAAGATTTTTAAGCTAATTACACCTATTCTAAGCCCCCTAATAAAATAATAAACCCCCAAAATAAAAAAAATTCCCTACCCTATTCTAAATTAAAAAAAAGTTCAAAGCTCTTTTACCTTACCAGCCCTTAAAAGGGCCTTTTGTGGGGGCATGCCCCAAAGAAAACTGCTCTTTTGCCTGCAAAAAAACCCACAATACCACCCCCCAACATTACAACCCACCACCCACATACCCCTAATCTAACCCAAACCCCCCTTAAATAAACCTAACACTACCCCCCCTGAAGATCTCCCTACCTTGTATTCACCCCGCCGGGCAGAACTCCTCATCCGATCCGGGCGATGTCTTCCAGCAAGCAGCAGTGAAGTCTTCTTCCATCCGGGCGATGTCTTGAAGCAAGCGGCAGAGAGTCTTCTTCCATCGGCGATGTCTTCAAGCAAATCGGCATCTTCAATCTTCTTTGTTCGCTCCTCCGCCCCGGAGCATCCATCCGGCACGACGACTTCCAGACGAATGAGGTTCCTTTAAATGACGTCATCCAAGATGGCGTCCACCGAATTCCGATTGGCTGATAGGATTCTATCAGCCAATCGGAATTAAGGTAGAAAAATCTGATTGGCTGATTGAATCAGCCAATCAGATTCAATCAGCCAATCGGAATTCGGCGGACGCCATCTTGGATGACGTCATTTAAAGGAACCTCATTCGTCGGGAAGTCGTCGTGCCGGATGGATGCTCCACGGCGGAGGAGCGAACAAAGAAGATTGAAGATGCCGATTTGCTTGAAGACATCGCCGATGGAAGAAGACTCTCTGCCGCTTGCTTCAAGACATCGCCCGGATGGAAGAAGACTTCACTGCCGCTTGCTGGAAGACATCGCCCGGATCGGATGAGGAGTTCTGCCCGGCGGGGTGAATACAAGGTAGGGAGATCTTCAGGGGGGGTAGTGTTAGGTTTATTTAAGGGGGGTTTAGTTAGATTAGGGGTATGTGGGTGGTGAGTTGTAATGTTGGGGGGTGGTATTGTGTTTTTTTTTTGCAGGCAAAAGAGCAGTTTTCTTTGGGGCATACCCCCACAAAAGGCCCTTTTAAGGGCTGGTAAGGTAAAAGAGCTTTGAACTTTTTTTTAATTTAGAATAGGGTAGGGAATTTTTTTTATTTTGGGGGTTTATTATTTTATTAGGGGCTTAGAATAGGTGTAATTAGCTTAAAAATCTTGTAATCTTTTTTTTATTTTTTGTAATTTAGTGTTTGTTTTTTTTGTAATTTAGTTTAGTTTATTTAATTGTATTTTTAGATAGATATTTGTAGTTTATTTAATTTATTTATAGTGTAGGTGTATTTGTAACTTAGTTTTAGGATTTATTTTAACTAGGTAGCTATTAAATAGGTAATAACTATTTAATAGCTATTATACCTAGTTAAAATAATTAACAATTTACCTTTAAAATAAATATAAACCCTAACATAGCTATAATGAATTATTAATTACATTGTAGCTATCTTAGGGTTTATTTTATAGGTAAGTATTTAGATTTAAATAGGAATATTTTAGTTTATAATATGAATTAGATTTATTTAATAAGAATTTAGTTAGGGGTGTTAGGGTTAGATAGAGTTAATATAGTTTATATAAATACTATAGTAACTATATTAACTATATTAACCCTAATATAATTAGGGTTAATATAGTTAATATATATAATGTAATAACTATATTAACTATAATATACTTAGGGTTAATATAGATAATATAGCTTGCGGCGGGGTAGGTAGATTAAATTAGGGGTTAATAATTTTAATATAGATGGCGGCGGTGTAAGGGGTTCACATTAGGGGATAGATCAGTTAGATGGTGGTGGTTTTAGGGGCTCACAGTAGGGGGTTAGTTTATGTAGATGGCGACGGTTTAGGAGTTAAATACTTTATTATGGATTGCGGCGGGGGATCGCGGTTGACAGGGAGATAGACATTGCGTATGCGTTAGGTGTTAGGTTTATTTTAGCAGATCGTGGTTAACAGGGAGATAGACATTGCGCATGCGTTAGGTGTTAGGTTTATTTTAGCAGATCGCGGTTGACAGGGAGATAGACATTGCGCATGCGTTAGGTGTTAGGTTTATTTTAGCAGATCGCGGTTGACAGGGAGATAGACATTGCGCATGCGTTAGGTGTTAGGTTTATTTTAGCAGCCAGTTTAGGGAGTTATGGGGCTCCAATAGTCAGCGTAAGGCTTCTTATGGCTGCTTTTTGTGGCGAGGTGAAAATGGAGTAAGATTTCTCAATTTTCGCCACGTAAGTCCTTACGCTGCATATTGGATACCAAACTGCGCGGGTTTGGTATACCTGCCTATGGCCCAAAAAACTACGGGCGACGGCAGAAATATACGCACATAACTTCTAGGTTACGCCGTATATAGGATACCAAACCCGCGCAAATATTGGCGTCGCCGACTTTTGCGGGCGACGATTTTTATCGGATCGACCCCCCAGTATAAAACTGTTTAAAAACTTACTTAGAAGCTCTCAGTTTAGCTCTGATGAAAAGGCAGTTGGAAAGCCCACTGCAAGTGGGAAATAAGATACTCCCCCCCTCCCCCTTCTTTTGCATATGAAAAGACCCTTTACACAAACAGGAGCAAGCTGGAGTAGGTAGCTGACGGTATTCTCATAAAGCTTTTGGGCTTGGTTAGGAGTCTGAAAATCAGAGCACTGTTATTTAAAAATAAGCAAAACTATACATTTAAAAAGAAACAAAAAACTTTCGGCTAGATTTAGAGTTTTGTCGGTAACAACCCGCGTAGCTAACGCTGTTTTTTTTCCCCCCGCACCTTTTAAATACCGCTGGTATTTAGAGTTCACAGAATGGCTGCGTTAGGCTCCAAAAAAGGAGCGTATAGCATAATTTACTGCCACTGCAACTCTCAATACCAGCGGTGCTTACGGACGCGGCCAGCTTCAAAAACGTGCTAGTGCACGATTCCCCCATAGAAAACAATGGGGCAGTTTGAGCTGAAAAAAAAACCTAACACCTGCAAAAAAGCAGCGTTCAGCTCCTAACGCAGCCCCATTGTTTCCTATGGGGAAACACTTCCTATGTCTGCCTTACACTTATTAACCCCTAATCTGCCGCCCCCGCTATCACTGACACCTGCATATTTTTTTTAACCCCTAATCTGCCGCTCCGTACACCGCCGCAACCTACATTATACCTATGTACCCCTAATCTGCTGCCCCTAACACCGCCGACCCCTATATTATATTTATTAACCCCTAATCTGCCCCCCACAACGTCGCCGCCAGCTACCTACAATAATTAACCCCTAATCTGCCGACCGGACCTCACCGCTAATATAATAAATGTATTAACCCCTAATCCGCCTCACTAACCCTATAATAAATATTATTAACCCCTAATCTGCCCTCCCTAACATCGCTGACACCTAACTTCAAGTATTAACCCCTAATCTGCCGACCGGACCTCACCGCTACTCTAATAAATTTATTAACCCCTAAAGCTAAGTCTAACCCTAACACTCCCCAAAATTAAATATAATTTACATCTAACTAAATAAATTAACTCTTATTAAATAAATTATTCCTATTTAAAGCTAAATACTTACCTGTAAAATAAACCCTAATATAGCTACAATATACATAATAATTACATTGTAGCTATTTTAGGACTAATATTTATTTTACAGGCAACTTTGTAATTATTT
Organism: Bombina bombina; assembly: GCF_027579735.1. Lineage (NCBI taxonomy): Eukaryota > Metazoa > Chordata > Amphibia > Anura > Bombinatoridae > Bombina > Bombina bombina. The sequence continues at coordinate 1,127,776,680 of NC_069501.1, forward strand.
TAACCAGGTACAATAGCTATTAAATAGTTAATAAGTATTTAATAGCTACCTAGTTAAAATAATTACAAAATTACCTGTAAAATAAATCCTAACCCAAGTTACAATTAACACTAACACTACACTATCAATAAATTAATTAAATAAAATACCTACAATTATCTACAATTAAACCTAACCCTACACAATCAATAAATTAATTACATAAAATACCTACAAATAAATACAATTAAATAAACTAACTAATGTACAAAAAATAAAAAAAGAACTAAGTTACAAAAAATAAAAAAATAATTTACAAACATTAGAAAAATATTACAATTTTAAGCTAATTACACCTACTCTAAGCCCCCTAATAAAATAACAAAGCCCCCCAAAATAAAAAAATGCCCTACCCTATTCTAAAATTAAAATAGAAAAGCTCTTTTACCTTACCAGCCCTTAAAAGGGCCTTTTGCGGGGCATGCCCCAAAAAAAACAGCTCGTTTGCCTATAAAAAATAACATGCAATACCCCCCCCACCAACATTACAACCCACCACCCACATACCCCTAATCTAACCCAAACCCCCGTTAAATAAACCTAACACTAAGCCCCTGAAGATCATCCTACCTTATCTTCACCACGCCGGGTATCACTGATCGGTCCAGGCTCCGAAGTCTTCATCCAAGCCCAAGCGGGGGCTGAAGATGTCCATGATCCGGCTGAAGTCTTGGCCCAAGCGGGGGCCGAAGATGTCCATGATCCAGCTGAAATCTTGATCCAAGTGGGAGCTGAAGAGGTCCATGATCCGGCTGAAGTCTTCTATCAAGCGGCATCTTCAAACTTCTTTCTTCCGGATCCATCTTCATCCCGCCGACGCGGAACATCCTTCTTCACCGATGACTTCCCGACGAATGACGGTTCCTTTAAGGGACATCATCCAAGATAGCGTCCCTCGAATTCCGATTGGCTGATAGGATTCTATCAGCCAATCGGAATTAAGGTAGGAAAATTCTGATTGGCTGATGGAATCAGCCAATCAGATTCAAGTTCAATCCGATTGGCTGATCCAATCATCCAATCAGATTGAGCTTGCATTCTATTGGCTGTTCCGATCAGCCAATAGAATGCGAGCTCAATCTGATTGGCTGATCCAATCAGCCAATCGGATTGAACTTGAATCTGATTGGATGATTCCATCAGCCAATCAGAATTTTCCTACCTTAATTCCGATTGGCTGATAGAATCCTATCAGCCAATCGGAATTTGAGGGACGCCATCTTGGATGACGTCCCTTAAAGGAACCGTCATTCGTCGGGAAGTCTTCGGTGAAGAAGGATGTTCCGCGTCGGCGGGATGAAGATGGATCCTGAAGAAAGAAGACTGAAGATGCCGCTTGATAGAAGACTTCAGCCGGATCATGGACCTCTTCAGCTCCCGCTTGGATCAAGACTTAAGCTGGATCATGGACATCTTCAGCCCCCGCTTGGGCCAAGACTTCAGCCGGATCATGGACATCTTCAGCCCCCGCTTGGGCTTGGATGAAGACTTCGGAGCCTGGACCGATTGGTGATACCCGGCGCGGTGAAGATAAGGTAGGATGATCTTCAGAGGCTTAGTGTTAGGTTTATTTAAGGGGGGTTTGGGTTAGATTAGGGGTATGTGGGTGGTGGGTTGCAATGTTGGGGGGGTATTGTATGTTATTTTTTACAGGCAAAAGAGCTGTTTTCTTTGGGGCATGCCCCGCAAAAGGCCCTTTTAAGGGCTGGTAAGGTAAAAGAGCTTTTCTATTTTAATTTTAGAATATGGTAGGGCATTTTTTTATTTTGGGGGGCTTTGTTATTTTATTAGGGGGCTTAGAGTAGGTGTAATTAGCTTAAAATTGTTGTAATATTTTTCTTATGTTTGTAAATTATTTTTTTATTTTTTGTAACTTAGTTCTTTTTTTATTTTTTGTACTTTAGTTAGTTTATTTAATTGTATTTATTTGTAGGTATTTTATGTAATTAATTTATTGATAGTGTAGTGTTAGGTTTAATTGTAGATAATTGTAGGTATTTTATTTAATTAATTTATTGATAATGTAGTGTTAGGTTTAATTGTAACTTAGGTTAGGATTTATTTTACAGGTAATTTTGTAATTATTTTAACTAGGTAGCTATTAAATAGTTATTAACTATTTAATAGCTATTGTACCTGGTTAAAATAAATACAAAGTTGCCTGTAAAATAAATATAAATCCTAAAATAGCTACAATATAATTATAATTTATATTGTAGCTATATTAGGGTTTATTTTACAGGTAAGTATTTAGCTTTAATTAGGATTAATTTATTTAATAAGAGTTAATTTATTTCGTAAGATAAAAATTATATTTAACTTAGGGGCGTGTTAGTGTTAGGGTTAGACTTAGCTTTAGGGGTTAATAAATTTAATAGAGTAGCGGTGAGGTCCGGTCGGCAGATTAGGGGTTAATACTTGAAGTTAGGTGTCGGTGATGTTAGGGAGGGCAGATTAGGGGTTAATACTATTTACTATAGGCTTAGTAAGGCGGATTAGGGGTTAATAACTGTATTATAGTAGCGGTGAGGTCCGGTCGGCAGATTAGGGGTTAATAATTGTAGGTAAGGTAGCAGCGACGTTGGGGGCGGCAGATTAGGGGTTAATAAATATAATATAGGGGTCGGCGGTGTTAGGGGCAGCAGATTAGGGGTACATAGGGATAACGTAGGTGGCGGCGGTGTTCGGCCGGCAGATTAGGGGCTAAAAAATTTTAATAGAGTGGCGGCGATGTGGGGGGGCCTCGGTTTAGGGGTGTATAGGTAGTTTATGGGTGTTAGTGTACTTTAGAGCACAGTAGTTAAGAGCTTTATGAACCGGCGTTAGCCCAGAAAGCTCTTAACTCCTGGCTTTTTTCTGCGGCTGGAGTTTTGTCGTTAGATTTCTAACGCTCACTTCAGCCAAGACTCTAAATACCGGCGTTAGAAAGATCCCATTGAAAAGATAGGATTATTTTTTGCAAACCTGCTCCACATAGCCCAAAAGCTGCAAATGCAGCTTTATAAATTTATAAATGTAGCCCTTAGTAAATCTAGCTAAATAAAATTATTCTATAAAATATAGATAATATGATTAGTAATTAAGTGCATTTTAAAATTAAAAAACCACCAATAAAACAACTTTGAAGAAGTACAGATTAAATATTAGCATTCATTTATTTCTGATAGTAATACGCCTGTATAGGGATGTCTGACTCATGCTGTACGTTTTGCAGTCGCTACTACATGAAGGATGCCCATTGTGAAAGAAGAATAGCAAATGTTGACAACGCTACATTCACGTGTGCAGTGACTCTTTGTTCTTACTATGAGTGATGAATTCTCTCCACATTATCTTTCATAGCAGACATGACACATTCTAGTAAATGTTGACAGAAACAATGCATTTCTATTGTAGGCTATTGATTTAGTATTTTTATTAGATTCATTGTAACATAAATCTTAGAAGCTTTGATAATTTAAGCATATCTGTTTATGTTTATTGCAGATTACACCACTTGTCCCTGCAGCGTTTTTTCCCTGAGAGCATATTGAAGTAGACTGATGAGCGTGCATGTGTCTGTAACATTGTTACAAATATCATTGCATACACTTCTACTATATATAGGTTAAGACACGTGCACACTCCTGAGCCAACCTCACTATGCTCTCATGGGAGTGAGCTAAGTTTCAAAAATGGATACCAAAATAAAGATGTAAATTTGATAATGGAATTAAACTAGAACATTTTAGAATATTCTTCTTTGCATATAGAGGCACTGAAGAAAAATATAAAAAGTTGTTTATTAGATATGTAGACGATTATTGTATTTATTGAGTAGAAAATATTGGAGTTGTTTTGTTTAAATTGTTTTGTTTGTCTGCAGTTTAAAAGAAATAATACAAAACCAGTAATGACAATTGTATTTGTTTTTACAGAAGCCATTTCTAACAATTTTGGCTACAACCTGCTAACATTCATCATTCTGTACAACAACCTAATTCCTATCAGTCTGCTGGTCACATTGGAAGTTGTTAAATTCACTCAGGCTCTTTTTATCAACTGGGTGAGTAATCATGCAGCAAAGGGGTGGTAGCAAAAACATTGTAAATCACCTAATTTTCATGGACATGTTGTGCTGGTGCAATTCTGGAGACTATTGTCTATTTAAAGGGACATTGTACTGTGAATGTTCTCCTTTAATGTGTTCCTAATGCTCCATTTTACCTGCTGGAGTGTATTAATGTGACAATAGACGGTAAAATTGCTGTATAGTATATAATGTGTGGAAAATGTTCCTTTATGCTTATTTTCATGTATTACAATGGGCTGAGCTTGCAGGGAAATCAGATCGATTTTTCCATGAGAGCAAGTTCCTTATCTCTGTCTGTATACCAAAGCCCTGTACTGTGGCCAACATGTACTAATTGGCATCTGGTGCCCTCTGCTTCTTACATTGCTGGAAGGAGGCTTGCATGTGTGAACCTGCTCCACAAGGGCTCCAAAGCAGCTAACGCTGCTTAGTACATAGAGACCTTAGAGAGGACATTGGAAAATTAACATTTTATTACTTATCTCCCAACTCTGTCTACGTAGCTTTTCTATATCCAATACTTAAAGGGACACTGAACCCAAATTTTTTCTTTCGTGATTTAGATAGAGCATGCAATTTTAAGCAACTTTCTAATTTACTCCTAATATCAAATTTTCTTCCTTCTCTTGGAATCTTTATTTGAAATGCAAGAATGTAAGTTTAGATGCCGGACCATTTTTGGTGAATAACCTGGGTTATTCTTGCTGATTGGTGGATAAATACATCCACCAATAAAAAAGTGCTGTCCAGAGTACTGAAACAAAAAAGAAGCTTAGATGCCTTCTTTTTCAAATAAAGATAGCAAGTGAACGAAGAATAATTGATAATAGGAGTAAATTAGAAAGTTGCTTAAAATTTCATGCTCTATCTGAATCACAAAAGAAAAAATTTGGGTTCAGTGTCCCTTTAAGTATTGACATTTTCAGTGTACATGGAGATACAACAGGCAAAAACAGCTATTCTAAAAGCCAAAATAAAAGTAAGTGTGCTATTTGTAAATAATTTAATAACACTCCAGCAGATAAAATTAACCATTGTGAACAAATTAAAGTGAAGAAAATGTTACAGCACACTGTGCCTTTAAATTGTTTATAAATAACTAATTTACTTTTATTTTGTTTCTTGGAATAGCTTGTTTTCTTGTCAAACCCTCCTATCATATTGAAAAATTCAATATTGTCTATAGAAAAGCTATAAACAAGAGGCAGCAGCTTAAATCAACTTTACAATGTGGTAGGATAGAGAGTTTGAAAAGGGTGTTCTTGCAGCTGCTTTGAATACACATACAATCACCCCTTTTCAGCTGCATGCCTGAGTATACTGCCTATGTAATACTTGTTTTAGTAACTCACAAGGAGCGCAATACTTTCACCTCTCTTGGGACACTCAAGTCAAAATTAAACTTTCATGATTCAGACAGAGCTGCAATTTTAATCAACTTTCCAATTTACTTCAATTAACAAAATGTGCACTTTTGGAGTCACCAGCTCCTATTGAGAATTCACAGAATATACGTATATGCATTCATGATTGGCTGATGGCTGTCACATGATGCAGTGGGAGTGGAAACAGACATAACTTTGACATTTGTATGAAAAAAATGTTCTACTCATTTGAAGTTTAGACAAAGTGCTATTGCATTGTCTTTTTATCATGCATTTGTTGATTATGCAAATCTACTGTATTTACTGGTCCTTTAAGTTAGAGTTTACTATAGTGTTCATGTTTCAAATATAGTTCACAGGGACAGTCTACTTGAAATTGTTATTGTTTTAAAAGATAGATAATCCCTTTATTACCCATTCCCCAGATTTGCATAACCAACACAGTTATATTATATGGTTTATCTGTGTGATTACTTTGTATCTAAGCATCTGCAGACTGCCCACTTATCTCAGTGCTATTTAGTTACAAACGTTTATTTCAGCCAATCAGTGCTGACTCATAAATAACTCCACGAGAATGAGCACAATGTTATATATTGGCACACATGAACTAGCACTGTCTAACTGTAAAATTCACTGAGATAAGAGGCGGTATTCAAGGGCTTAGAAATTAGCATATGAGCCTACCTAGTTTACCAAGAATACCAAGCGAGCAAAGCAAATTAGATGATAAAAGTAAATTTGGAAAGTTGTTTAGAAATGCATGCCGTATCTGAATCGTGAAAGTTTAATTTTGACTTTACTATCCCTTTTAACTCTGTAATTTAGTGCTTGGTACTAAAACTACTGTGGGTTAAATTTCCTTTCCATTGTAAAATTAAAATGCTCTATTTCAAAGTTGTTCTGCTGTGCCACTATAGATAAGGATACAGAAGGCATACTTGTGTATACTCCAGTCATTTTCATTCGTGGATGAAAGGCGATGTTGCAGAAATGAAGAAGCGAAACACCTAGTAATAGAAGGGACAAAATAATGAAAGAGAACAAAACAAAACAAAGCATTTTATTTTACATTAGATCTCTGGTTTTCAAACCTGTCCTCAGGCCTCCCCAACAGGCCAGATTTTCAAGATTTGCATACAAAGAGAGAAGCGCTCTACCAGGAACGAACAACAGCTCAGTGGCTTGTTCTATGGCGATTTACCACCCGGAAGCAGCCTCTTTTAGACCAGTGTGCTTAGAGGAATGTGGCTGCACCTCACTGACGAGGCCCATAGGAGGCCGAAACGATCGTCTGGGGTTGTCATGTTCCTTGTTCAGAGGAGAATTGCCTGGTATTTCGGGGCTGGACTGACCTTACTTGGCGGGATCAGACTGATATACTTCAGGAAAGTTTTCTTCTGTGAAAAGCACACTGGTCTAAAAGAGGCTGCTTCCGGGTGGTAAATCGCCATAGAACAAGCCACTGAGCTGTTGTTCGTTCCTGGTAGAGCGCTTCTCTCTTTGTATGCAAATTATTATGACCCTGGGGAAGTCTCCCTATGGGTGATGGGGGAAACCAGACGTGGACTCCTTGCCCAGTGTGCTTAGAGGAATGTGGCTGCACCTCACTGACGAGGCCCATAGGAGGCCGAAACGATCGTCTGGGGTTGTCATGTTCCTTGTTCAGAGGAGAATTGCCTGGTATTTCGGGGCTGGACTGACCTTACTTGGCGGGATCAGACTGATATACTTCAGGAAAGTTTTCTTCTGTGAAAAGCACACTGGTCTAAAAGAGGCTGCTTCCGGGTGGTAAATCGCCATAGAACAAGCCACTGAGCTGTTGTTCGTTCCTGGTAGAGCGCTTCTCTCTTTGTATGCAAATTATTATGACCCTGGGGAAGTCTCCCTATGGGTGATGGGGGAAACCAGACGTGGACTCCTTGCCCAGTGTGCTTAGAGGAATGTGGCTGCACCTCACTGACGAGGCCCATAGGAGGCCGAAACGATCGTCTGGGGTTGTCATGTTCCTTGTTCAGAGGAGAATTGCCTGGTATTTCGGGGCTGGACTGACCTTACTTGGCGGGATCAGACTGATATACTTCAGGAAAGTTTTCTTCTGTGAAAAGCACACTGGTCTAAAAGAGGCTGCTTCCGGGTGGTAAATCGCCATAGAACAAGCCACTGAGCTGTTGTTTGTTCCTGGTAGAGCGCTTCTCTCTTTGTATGCAGATTTTCAAGATTACCTTAAATGAGAGCAGGTAAAATAACCATCGGCTAGATTACGAGTTGTGCGTTAGGGTTAAAAAGCAGCGTTGGCCGGTCCCAACGCTGCTTTTTAACGCCCGCTGGTATTACGAGTCTTGCAGGTACAGGTGTACCGCTCACTTTTTTGGCCAGACTCAGAAATACCGCAAATCCACTTACGTCAATTGCGTATCCTATATTTTCAATGGGACTTGCATAGCGCCGGTATTATGAGTCTGACCAAAAGTGAGCGGTAGACCCTCTCCTGTCAAGCCTGGTACCGCATTTTAAAGTCAGTAGTTAAGAGTTTTACACTACAACGCCGTAGCATAAAACTCTTAACTAAAGTGCTAAAAAGTACACTAACACCCATAAACTACCTATTAACCCCTAACCCCTAAACCGAGCCCCCCCCCCACATCGCAAACACTAAAATAACATTTTAACCCCTAATCTGCCGAACCGGACATCGCCGCCACTATAATAAATATATTAACCCCTAAACCTCCGCACTCCTGCCTCGCAAACACTATGTAAATATTATTAACCCCTAATCTGCCGCCCCCAACGTCGCCGCCACTATAATAAGATTATTAACCCCTAAACCTAAGTTTAACCCTAACCCCCCCTAACTTAAATATAATTTAAATAAATCTAAATTAAAATTACTACAATTCACTAAATTATTCCTATTTAAACTAAATACTTACCTATAAAATAAACCTTAAGCTAGCTACAATATAACTAATAATTACATTGTATCTAGCTTAGGGTTTATTTTTATTTTATAGGCAACTTTGTATTTATTTTAACTAGGTACAATAGTTATTAAATAGTTATTAACTATTTAATAACTACCTAGTTAAAATAAAGACAAATTTACCTGTAAAATATAACCTAACCTAAGTTACAATTACACTTAACGCTACACTACAATTAAATTAATTACCTAAACTAAATGCAATTAATTACAATTTAAAAAAATTATCTAAAGTACGAAACCCCCCCCACTAAATTACAGAAAATAATAAAATAATTGCAAGATTTTTAAACTAATTACACCTACTCTAATCCCCCTAACAAAATAAAAAAGCCCCCCAAAATAAAAAAGCCCTACCCTACACTAAATTACAAAAAGCCCTTAAAAGGGCCTTTTGCAGGGTATTGCCCCAAAGTTATCAGCTCTTTTACCTGTACAAAAAAAGTACAATTCCCCCCCCCAACATTAAAACCCACACAACCAACCCTACTCTAAAACCCACCCAATCCCCCCCTTCAAAAAACCTAACACTAACCCCTTGAAGATCACCCTACCGTGAGACGTCTTCACCCAACCGGGCAGAAGTGGTCCTCCAGACAGGCAGAAGTCTTCATCCAACCGGGCAGAAGTGGTCCTCCAGACGGGCAGTCTTCATCCAGATGGCTTCTTCTATCTTCATCCGTCCGGCGCGGAGTGGGTCCATCTTCAAGACATCCGATGCAGAGCATCCTCTTCATCCGGAGTCTTCTTCAACAATGACGGTTCCTTTAAGTGATGTCATCCAAGATGGCGTCCCTTCAGTTCCGATTGGCTGATAGAATTCTATCAGCCAATCGGAATTAAGGTAGGAAAAATCCTATTGGCTGATGCAATTAATTAATTTTAGGGGTTAATAACTTTATTATAGTGGTGGCGACGTTGTGGGCGGCAGATTAGGAGTTAATAAATGTAGTTAGGTTGCGGCGACATTGGGGGCGGCAGATTAGGGGTTAATAAATATAATGTAGGGTTCTGCGATGTTGGGGGCAGCAGATTAGGGGTTCATAACTATAATGTAGGTGGCGGCGGTGTCCGGAGCGGCAGATTAGGGGTTAATAATATAATGCAGGTGTCATCGATATCAAGGCTGGAAGATTAGGGGTTAATAAGTGTAATATTAGGGGTGTTTAGACTCAGGATTCATGTTAGGGTGTTATTTGTAGACATAACTTTTGTTTCCCCATAGCAATCAATGGGGATGCGTTAGGAGCTAAACGCTGCTTTTTTGCAGGTGTTAGGTTTTTTTTCAGCCGGCTCTCCCCCATTGATTCCTATGGGGAAATCGTGCACTAGCACGTTTTACCAGTTCACCGCTAACGTAAGCAGTGCTGGTATTGAGGTGAGATGTGGAGCAAAATTTTGCTCTAAGCTCACTTTTTTTGCGGTTAACGCCGGGTTTGTAAAAACCCGTAATACCAGCGTTGTCTGTAAGTGAGCGGTGAGCATAAACTGCTCGTTAGCACCGCATAGCCTCTAACGCAAAACTCGTAATCTAGGTGCATTTTTACTAATGAGCTGATTATTTTACCTGTGCTCGAGTTCTGCTATCCTCAAAATGTGGCCTTTTAGGGAGGTCTGAGGACAGGTCTGAAAACCAGTGCACTACAGCATCCCTTTAAAGGGGCATTAAAAGCTAAATAAATGGTACCCATAATGCAATTCAAAGCAACGATTAGCCTAAGAATAATTAGTATTTTTAAACATATCAGTTGTTTAAATATAAAAGAACAAATAAGTGCAAAGTTTAGTGTCAATAATATAGAGGGAGCTGCCATTTTGTAAACTTTTTCCCACTTAACTAATCTCGTCTACTGAGGCCAATTATGGAGAGCTAGAAATGAGTTCTAGTGTGTGCAAACAATGGCTGTGTAGGACAAAATGTATTGCAACCATTTTTGTTAACACACCTTATTAAACATTTTATATGGATATTGTTGGTATAGTTTCAACCAAACATTTTAGTTGAGTTTTATGTCTGTTTATGGTAAAATACATTGCAATAACATTTTGTTTTTAAAGACTACATTGTATTTTTGTCTTAGGACAGAGATATGTACTATGCTGAAACAGACACTCCTGCCATGGCCAGAACATCAAACCTCAACGAAGAGCTTGGGCAGGTGAGAAATTCATTTTTACTGTGTCTACTATTAAATATTTTCCAACAAAACAAACACTGATTATAATACCAGTAGCTGTGTTGTATAAGTACTATACAGTGAAATGCGTAATCAGAGAGGATTCATTAGATAGATTTAACTAAAAAGATTAAACCATTGTTGGAAATACCCTTAAAGGGATATGTCACTTGAAGATGATGCAGAATATCTGTTTAAAGGTATGTTACTTTAAATTGCTCTGTGAGCAGTTATCCTTAAGCTACTCTTTTTACTTACATCGGCATGGTGAACAAATAAATACAGTAACTATAAACAAATACAAATGACTGAAGGTGTCACAAAAATAAACAATAAAAATGAAATAAAGGGCACCCAAGTAGTGTAGTAAATTACAGCAATTTTAAAATCTTCAAAAGAGAGAGAAGAATCTCACTGGCGTTATAGTTGTCACCTTAGCAGATGTCAACACAGGTCTTCTGGGATAGTTTGCAGCTTCACTTATAGCTGTACCACTCAGGCAATTAAAATGTAACATATAGATAAACCAGAGTTTAAAAGGGGAGAATGACTGCATATATGGAAAGGCTTGAAAAGACACCAATGTTTACACAAAAAGGTTCCAAATTTTGCTAAATATCAACAAACAGTCACAAACCACCACAACTAACCTAAAAAGTTTAAGAATGTGTTGAACTCTGAAACATTTTGCATATTAAAATACTTTTAAAAAAAGACCATATTCTATGTGATGTGTATACTTATAACCTTATGCATGTTCCTACCCATGTCCAAACTGATTTAGCATAGCAACACCTTTTTAAAAATGAAAAAACGTAAAATAGTTCTACTAAAAGTCATCCTATATATAATTTTACAAAATATCATCTGTTTTTACATTCACCCAGTTCTCCCTTTTATTTTGATTCCTAACCGCTAGATTACGAGTTTTGCGGTATGGGTGAAAAAGCATCGTTAAGGCTCTTTTTCACTACCGCTGGTATTACGAGTCTTGCAGGTTTAGGGGCACCGCACACTTTTTTGGCCGTAACGCAACGTAACTACCGCAACTTTCAAGAACTCCTTTTTCAATGGGACTTCCTTTGCGCCTGTATTACGAGTCTGCCTGGGAGGCCAAAAAGTGAGCGGCACAGCCTAAAACTTCAAGATCCATAACATAAACTGAAAGTCAGTAGTTATGGGTTTTGCGCTACAAAGCTGTAACATAAAACTCAAAACTAAAGTGCTAAAAAGTACACTAACACCCATAAACTACCTATTAACCCCTAAACCGAGGCCCTCCCGCATTTCAAACACTAAAATAAAATTATTAACCCCTAATCTGCCGCTCCGGACATCGCCGCCACTATAATAAACATATTAACCCCTAAACCGCCGTACTTCCGCATCGCAAACACTAGTTAAATATTATTACCCCTAATCTGCCGTCCCTAACATCGCCGCCACCTACCTACATTTATTAACCCCTAATCTGCCGCCCCCAACATCACTGCCACTATACTAAATTTATTAACCCCTAAACCTAACCCTAAGTCTAACCCTAACCCTAACACCCAATAACTTTAATGTAATTAAAATAAATCTAAATAAAACCTACTATTAATAACTAAATAATTCCTATTTAAAACTAAATACTTACCTGTAAAATAAACCCTAAGCTAGCTACAATATAACTAATAGTTACATTGTATCTAGCTTAGTTTTTATTTTTATTTCACATGCAAGTTTGTATTTATTTTAACAAGGTAGAATAGTTACTAAATAGTTATTAACTATTTACTAACTACCTAGCTAAAATAAATACAAATTTACCTGTAAAATAAAACCTAACCTGTCTTACACTAACACCTAACCTTACACTACAATTAATAACTATTTACTAACTAGTCTACCTAGTTAAAATAAATACAAACTTGCCTGTTAAATAAAAATCAAACCTAAGCTAGATACAATGTAACTATTAGTTATATTGTAGCTAGCTTAGGGTTTATTTTACAGGTAAGTATTTAGTTTTAAAAAGGAATTATTTATTTATTAATAGTAAGTTTTATTTAGATTTATATTACATTAAAGTTAGTGGGTGTTAGGGTTAGACTTAGGGTTAGGTTTAGGCGTTAATAAATTTAGTATAGTGGCGGCGACGTTGGGCACGGCAGATTAGGGGTTAATAAGTGTAGGAATGTTGCGGCAACATTGGGGGCGGGAGATTAGGGGTTAATGACATTATGTAGGTGTCAACGATGTTAGGGGCGGCAGATTAAGGGTGTTTAGACTCGGGGTTTATGTTAGGGTGTTAGGTGTAAACATAAATTTTGTTTCCCCATAGGAATAAATGGGGCTGCGTTACGGAGCTTTACGCTCCTTTATTGCAGGCGTTAGGCTTTTTTTCAGCCGGCTCTCCCCATTGATGTCTATGGGGAAATCATGCACGAGCACGTAAAACCAGCTTACCGCAGCTCACCGCAGCGCTGGTATTGGAGTGCGGTATGGAGCTCAATTTTGCTCTACGCTCACTTATTGCCTGCTAACGCCGGGTTTTTGTAAACCTGTAATACCAGCTCTGTAGGTAAGTGAGCGGTGACAATAACTTGCAAGTTAGTACCGCACCGCTCATAATGCAAAACTCGTAATCTAGCCGTAAGTGTTTTATTAGTTCAGAGAAACATGGCTGTATGAGGCATAACATAAATAACATAAGAAAGTGAGGCTAATGGTTAGTACCAGGTTATCATTATTACTATGACAATCACTTCATAGCTAAGGACATGATTATCATTTGAATTGTGGAATCTCAAAAGTGGGGCTTATGATTTGTTTTGGTGAGGGGTAATTAAACCTCTTAAAATGTGGAACCCCAAAATAGAACCAATGCTAAGAGGTATTTGTCATTGTTTTGGACACAAGGCTGCTCATTTAAAAGATGAGGGTTGCTGCTTTCAAATAAGGGGTCTGAAGTTTGCCTGTTTATTGTTGGGGGAAACATAGGGGATACCTCACCCTCCTGATGTTGTTCCATATGCCTATGGTCAGGTGATCAGTTTTGCCATAGTGATTAGTAAATAGCCAAAATAAGCGTCACTTGCCCCTTTGTAGTGATTGTTTTGGAGCGCTAGCGTCCATTTTTAAGTTTAGAGAATCAAAAAAGAAGCCAAGTTTATGTTGCAATCATCTGCTACCTAAATGGACATGGGTTATTTTATTTTAAAATGGGTAATCTCCTTTTTCATGTGAAGGGTATTATGTGTATGTGTGGTGTATGCTGTCATTGGAGGACAGGGGCTCCTTTGGGACTGGTGTCTCCTATTCCTAATAAATCAGCTACTAATGACAGGGGTATAAGACCCCACATTGAAAAGAGGGGGCTTGTAAACTGGGATCTTAAACTATTGTGTTTTATTGGGGAATAGAGGCTCTAAAAGTGCCTCCTGACACTCATCAAATATTACCATGGTGACCATCTCAAGGTTAGAATTGGACAATATGAATCCACATAGGACCCCTTAAATTAAAGAAAGTAAAAAATACTGAAAATAATACTTTAAATGAAACTCCCTGAAAACAAAAACACTCCAATTTCTCACCATCCTCGCTAGCCCCGGTTTCCAAGCATAATCCTGCTTGTTTATTTATTTATTGATGCGTTTGGAAATGAACACTTGAAAATACACAGTGTCTTTTTTATATAAAGCCCTATATCTATAGTCCTTTTTCTTTTAGAAAATATTTGTAATTTTACCCCCTCTGCACTTGATTGCCTTGACACAACTATATACTAAAAATATAATAGCACTTGCAAAATAAATGAATAAAATGAGTGAATGAACTATCATTTTAATATAAAGATATTATACAATTTTATGTAATAACATTTTCAATTATAAAATAATTGTAGAGAAAATCAGCATGAAAGAAACACCACATTGACTTTGCTGTATTCTATACTTGGGCATTTATGATGATTAGATTTGAAAATGATAATAAAGAAATAATAGGATAAACCATTAATGTAATTGACAAGATGGATCACATGAAATCTGAGAATCACTTGAGAATAGAGATAAAATGTGATGTAATAGGTAGATGTACCATAGTTGCCTACTGGTAAAATAAACCTAATGCGGAATCAAAATAGACCAAATTAAATTAAAATACAGATTATATTAAAACTTCAGCGGAGAACACACATGCTGATTCTTCACTGAAAATAAAGTTAGCTTTGATTGTTCCTTTAACTGTCTGCTGATTTGTTCTTGATGTTTGGGAAAGCAGTAGATGTCAAATTATTTATAGGTAAAGATTAATTACCTTAATGGATCTGAAGAGATATTAAAGGGACATAAACCCATATTGTTTCCCTTCACATAGCATGCAATTTTAAACAACTTTCAAATGTACTTCTATTATTAGATTTGCTTCATTCTCTTGTTATCCTTTGCCGAAGGAGCAGCAAAGCACTACTGGGAGCTATCTGAACACAGCTAATGAGTCAATGACAATAGGCAAATATGAGCAGCAACTAATCAGCAATTAGCTCTCAGTAGTGCATTGCTGTAACTGAGCGTATCTAGGTATGCTTTTGAACAAGGAAAACCAAAAGAATACAAATTAGATAATGTATGTGTATATATATATACAGGAAATAATGAGTGTATGTGCGTAGTAATTACTGTATGTGCATATATACAGGATATAGTGTCTGTGTATGTTTAATACTGTATGTGCATATATACAGGAGATAGGTTGTTTGTATGGGTAATACTGTATGGGTGTATATACAGGAGATAGTGTGTGTATGGGTAATACTGTATGTGCATAAATACAGGAGATAGTGTATATGGGTAATACTGTGTGTGCGTATATACAGGAGAGCGTGTGTATGGATAATACTGTATGTGCATATATACAGGATATAGTGTGTCTGTGTATGGATAATACTGTATGTGCATATATACAGGATATAGGTTGTTTGTATGGGTAATACTGTATGGGTGTATATACAGGAGATAGAGTGTGTGTGTATGGATAATACTGTATGTGCATAAATACAGGAGATAGTGTGTATGGGTTATACTGTATGCACAAAAATACAGGCAATAGTGTGTATGGGCAATACTGTATGGGTTATACTGTATGCGCATAAATACAGCCGATAGTGTGTATGGGTTATACTGTATGCGCATAAATACAGGCAATAGTGTGTATGGGTAATACTGTGTGTCCGTATATACAGTAGAGCGTGTTTATGGGTAATACTGTATGTGCATAAATACAGAAGATAGTGTGTATGGGTAATACTGTGTGTCCGTATATACAGGAGAGCGTGTTTATGGGTAATACTGTATGTGCATAAATACAGAAGATAGTGTGTATGGGTAATACTGTGTGTCCGTATATACAGGAGAGCGTGTGTATGGGTAATACTGTATGTGCATAAATACAGAAGATAGTGTGTATGGGTAATACTGTGTGTCCCTATATACAGGAGAGCGTGTTTATGGGTAATACTGTATGTGCATAAATACAGAAGATAGTGTGTATGTGTAACAAATACGTTATAAATGCTACAAAAATAAGTTTTTGTTGCTCTTTTGTGAAAGATACTCAGGAGTCACTGATTACTCTTAGTAACAACACAGTGAGCTAGTTTTGATGTTAAGTAGTTTCAGATATAAGAGAGCAGATTTTATGCTTTAAGATAGTTCTCTCAGCGTGGGCTGGCTCTGATATGAGTAGCTTAGCAAGGAGATGCTAGTTTGAATTGGTAATAGAAGCAGTAAAAAGTCTTTTCACATATGATGAAGTATAATCTGATTGAGTCTTTCTGTCTTCACACACACACACCCGATCAATACATACACACACAGAAGCTCAGGTATTGAGAGGAATCCGGCAATGAGCAGAGATTAGGTAAACAGTCTTAGTATGAGTTCCGGTATTTGTATTAGTAACAGTTGATATAAGGTTTTGTATAAACACAAGTAATGAGAAAAGTTATATGCTTGAAGTGGTAACCGCTATGATACCTGACCTCCTCGGCGTGTTCAGTGTTTACACAGCAGCGGGTATGTGCGTGACTGACTTCCGGTCCTGCAAACACCGTGTCCTTGCTGAGAGATTCTGCAAACAGCTGACTCCTGTCAGCGTAACGGTAAATGTACAAATGGAAGTTTCCTGAGAAAAGGCTGAGAAGAGGTTTACCCAATAATGCACAAAAAAGGAATAGTAGCAAAACTGCTAGCAAAATAACAAATAGAAAAATAGCAACAAAACTTGTAGTAGAAAGTTTGAAATACTGCAGTAACAATCAGAGCAATTAAGAAACTCAGATGCACAGCAGTGTTTGTCCTTCATTATTCAGGCAATGAGATACAGGAACAGGAAGCCTTTTATAGGGTTAGAGGCCAAACAGGTGATATACCTTAAAGGTATATCACATACCCCCCTCCTCAAGGCCCCCCAAGTCAAATCAGGAAGGTTTATTGGGGTAACGTCTGTGGAATGCAGAACGAAGCGAAGGAGCATGAACGTCCAAGTGAGAAACCCAGGAGTTTTCCTCCATATCATAACCTTTCCACTTAACCAAATACTGGAGAGTACGTCTCCGTACCCTGGAGTCAAGAATTCGCTCCACCTCATACTCCGGACCATCCTGAAGCAAAAACAGGAGGGAGAGGAGATGATTGATGAAGGCAGTCATAAGGTTTCAGTAGGGAGACGTGGAATACAGGGTGCAACCTACAATCAATGGGTAATTTCAACTTTACAGCATTTGGATTCACTATGGAAATAATACGGTAGGGTCCGATATATTGATTAGCTAATTTCTTGCTGGGGAGCTGAAGCTTAAGATGTTTGGTAGATAGTAGCACTAAGTCACCTATTTTGTAGAGAGGTGTTGGTGAATGATGATAATCATAATATTTTTTCTGACGATCTTTAGCCTCACTTAAATGTAGTTTGAGTATCTCCAGTCTGTCTTTCAATGTTGAGGTGAAATCAGTAACACTTGGACAAGAGACCGGGGCATGCGAAATGGCTATAGTGGATGGATTATATCCGTAAGTGGCAAAGAATGGAGACATCTTTGTGGATGTTGATATCGAATTGTTATAAGAGAATTCTGCCATAGGTAGGTATTCAACCCAATCGTCCTGTAAGTGGGTTATGTAACATCTTAGGAACTGCTCTAAAGTCTGATTTAGGCGTTCAGTCAACCCGTTGGTTTGAGGGTGGAATGAAGTTGAGTACCTAGTCTCTATTTGTAAAAGTTTACAAAGTGATTTCCAGAGAGCTGAGGTAAACTGTGTACCCCGATCAGAAATGATGGTAGTGGGAATGCCATGTAAGCGTACTATGTGTTTCAAAAATACTCTAGCTGTAGTCATAGCAGTGGGTAGATTCTTGAGAGGGATGAAATGTGCAAGCTTTGTTAAGTGGTCAACAACTACTAATATTGTGGTAAAGTGTTGAGATGAGGGTAGATCTACTATGAAATCCATGGAGATGGTGGACCATGGCATAGACGGTATTGGTAGTGGTGAGAGATATCCAATTGGTTTTTTGTGTATAACTTTGTTTCTTGCACATATATCACATTTTTTTATATAGGAGATAATAGAAAGTTCCATTTGAGGCCACCAGAAGTAGCGTTTAATTAGCTCTGTCGTCTTTTGTATGCCTTTATGTCCTGCTAATACATTGTCATGATGATGATGTAAAATGACATCTCTGAGTGTTTTGGGAACATAGATTTTCTTGTTGTGAAGGTAAAGTCCGGTGGCTTCGTCTTTCTCACAGTCACTTGGTAACTCTGTCTCTTTAAGAGTTTCAGATAGTATCTCACTTTCAAGAGAGGTTAGGGATCCCAAGAATTTTTCTTGAGGAATAATCGGATTGAGGGTATCCAGACTCGAATTGACATTCGGTATTCGAGATAGTGCATCAGCTTTAGTATTACTGTTTCCAGGTCGATAGGTGATTAAAAAATTGAAACGGTCTAAGAATAAAGACCAGCGAACTTGTCGGGCCGAGAGAGTCTTGTTTTTCCGTAAGTATTCTAAGTTCTTATGGTCAGTGTATATTAGGAAAGGTTCTGGAGAACCTTCCAGAAGGTGCCTCCAATGCTCCAAAGCAGCTTTAATCGCTAGAAGTTCTTTATCTCCCACATTGTAGTTTAGTTCAGCTGGGAGTAAAGATCTGGAGTAGTACTCTATTGGATGTAATTCCTGAGTAGTTTTATCCTTCTGGGATAAGACAGCTCCTAGTCCATAATTAGAAGCATCTACTTCTAGGATGAACTGTGAAGTATAATCAGGCAGGGTTAACACAGGTGCAACTGTGAATAAATGTTTTAGAGTAAGAAATGCTTTTTGAGCCTCGTCATTCCATTTGTAGTTACAGTTCTTTCTGGTAAGTAATGTGAGTGGCTTCACAATGTCTGAAAATTTATTTATAAATTTTCTGTAAAAATTGGAGAATCCCAGAAACCTCTGGAGTGCTCTCAGGGTTTTAGGTTGTGGCCAATTAGTTATTGCAATGATCTTGTCTGGGTCCATTTGAATTGTATTAGGTGAAATGATATATCCAAGAAATTTTATTTGTTGAACATGGAAATTACATTTTTCCATCTTTGCAAACAGTCGGTGCTCTCGTAGCCGTGTCAGGACCCATCTTACATGTTTTTCATGTTCTTTAAGGGATTTGGAATATACCAGAATATCATCTAGATAGATGATGACGCATATGTCTATGAGATCGTGAAATATTTTGTTAATAAAATATTGAAAAGTCGCTGGGGCGTTAGTTAAACCAAATGGCATCACGTTGTATTGGAATAAGCCATAGCGTGTCCTGAAGGCTGTTTTCCATTCATCCCCTTTTTTGATGCGAATTAAGTTATAAGCACCTTTAAGGTCTAGTTTGGTATAAATTGTTGCATTTGTCAATCTTTCTATCAATTCTGGTATCAAGGGGAGTGGGTAACGATTTTTTATGGTAATTGCGTTGAGGCCTCTATAATCTATTATGGGTCGTAGTGAGTGGTCCTTATTTTTTACAAAAAAGATTCCAGCTGCTGCTGGTGATGTGGAATGTGAAATAAAACCTTTTTTGAGGTTATCATCTAGATATGTGCGTAAGTGTTCGAGTTCGGTTTGAGATAATGGGTAGATTTTCCCATATGGGATTTGTGAACCAGGAATTATATCTATTGGACAGTCAAAGGGCCTATGAGGTGGTAAACTGTCCGCTTCTTTGAGATCAAACACATCTACCAAATCAGAATATGCCAATGGTAAACCAGTCTCCAGGCTGGATATCGAACAATGTGGAAAACAAGTTTTAGTACAGTAATCCGAACTTAAGAGAATGGAATTATGCGACCAATCTATGTTTGGATTATGTGTATTCAACCATGAGTACCCTAGAATTATTTCATGTCTATCAATAGGAATTATATCATAGACTAAATATTCTGTATGTCCATCTAGTGTTGTGGTAAGTAAAGGAATGGTGTGATGGGTTATAGGCCCTTTTTGTATTAAAGAACCATCAATTAATTTGACAAAGACTGGTTGCTTTTTACACACAACAGGAATTTTATTTCTATATACATAATCAGCATCTATATATATCCCAGATGCTCCGGAATCTATTAAGGCATCAGTCTGGGTATGTGTTTGATCCCACTGTAAAGAAATGGATAAAGTGAGTTGGTTTGGAGTAGGTGTTTTGGTTTTACACACAAATATAGTGGTCTTAATCTTACCCTTCTTTTGTTTGGCCAATAGAGGACATGAGGATACTGTGTGCTCTTTGTGTGCACAGTAAAGGCAAAGATTCGCCAGTCTCCTCCTGGTCTTTTCCTCTGCAGATAATGGTCCCTTGATAGTACCTATTTCCATGGGTGTGGATTGGTTTCTATCGTGACCTTGGGTAGTTTGAGTCATGCGTCTGGGGGTAGGATCATAGTAACCCTTTTCTGCCTTTCTTTCTCTTAATCTGCGATCAAGTGTAGTACTGAGTTTAATTAATGATGCAAGTGTCTCAGGCATTTCCAAACGAGATAGCTCGTCCTTCAGAGTCTCTGTGAGTCCCAACCTAAATTGATTTTTCAGGCTGATCTCATTCCAAAGAGATTCAGAAGCCCACATTTGAAAGTCAGTGGTGTATTCTTCCACTGTTCTTTTCCCTTGTTTGAGAGCTCTTAATTTTGTCTCTGCATTTAGCTGACTGTTTGAGTCCTCATATAAACTAGCTAAAGCAGAAAAGAATTCTTGAAGTGAATCTAATATTGGGTCATTGTTCTCAAAAAATCTATTAGCCCAAGTCCGCGGTTCACCAATCAAATAAGAGATAGTTGTGCAGACTCTGATTCTATCTGTAGGATAGGTACGTGGCTTCATAGAAAATAAAAGGAAGCATGCATTTTTAAAGTCACGGAACTCTGACCTTTTCCCTGAGAAGGGTGTAGGTGTTTGTATGTGTGGCTCAGGAAGCTGTGGTTCCTTAGGGGTTAATGAATCCTTTATCAAGGTTTTGATAGCTGTGTTTTCAGCTTTAACTTCATTTAATGCATGAGCTAAGAAATCTAACTTCTGGTACACATTATTAAATTCCTTTTTGATTTCATTAGGATCCATGGTTTAATAACCTGATACTAATGTTTATAGGGCCTGAATATTATGTAACAAATACGTTATAAATGCTACAAAAATAAGTTTTTGTTGCTCTTTTGTGAAAGATACTCAGGAGTCACTGATTACTCTTAGTAACAACACAGTGAGCTAGTTTTGATGTTAAGTAGTTTCAGATATAAGAGAGCAGATTTTATGCTTTAAGATAGTTCTCTCAGCGTGGGCTGGCTCTGATATGAGTAGCTTAGCAAGGAGATGCTAGTTTGAATTGGTAATAGAAGCAGTAAAAAGTCTTTTCACATATGATGAAGTATAATCTGATTGAGTCTTTCTGTCTTCACACACACACACCCGATCAATACATACACACACAGAAGCTCAGGTATTGAGAGGAATCCGGCAATGAGCAGAGATTAGGTAAACAGTCTTAGTATGAGTTCCGGTATTTGTATTAGTAACAGTTGATATAAGGTTTTGTATAAACACAAGTAATGAGAAAAGTTATATGCTTGAAGTGGTAACCGCTATGATACCTGACCTCCTCGGCGTGTTCAGTGTTTACACAGCAGCGGGTATGTGCGTGACTGACTTCCGGTCCTGCAAACACCGTGTCCTTGCTGAGAGATTCTGCAAACAGCTGACTCCTGTCAGCGTAACGGTAAATGTACAAATGGAAGTTTCCTGAGAAAAGGCTGAGAAGAGGTTTACCCAATAATGCACAAAAAAGGAATAGTAGCAAAACTGCTAGCAAAATAACAAATAGAAAAATAGCAACAAAACTTGTAGTAGAAAGTTTGAAATACTGCAGTAACAATCAGAGCAATTAAGAAACTCAGATGCACAGCAGTGTTTGTCCTTCATTATTCAGGCAATGAGATACAGGAACAGGAAGCCTTTTATAGGGTTAGAGGCCAAACAGGTGATATACCTTAAAGGTATATCACAGTATGGGTAATACTGTGTGTGTGTGTGTATATACAAAAGAGATTGTGTTGGGTAATGCTATATGTGCGTACATACAGGAGATAATGTGTGCATGTGTAATACTGAATGTGTGTGTATGGGTAATAGTGTATGTGTGTATATACAGGAGATAGTATATGCATGTGTAATACTGTATGTGTGTATATACAGGAGATAGTATATGCATGTGTAATACTGTATGTGTGTATATACAGGAGATAGTATATGCATGTGTAATACTGTATGTGTGTATATACAGGAGATAGTATATGCATGTGTAATACTGTATGTGTGTATATACAGGAGATAGTATATGCATGTGTAATACTGTATGTGTGTATATACAGGCGATAGTGTGTATGGGTAATACTGTATGTACAGGAGATAGTATGTGCAATACTATATGTGTGCTTATACAGGAGAATGTGTGTGTATACTGGACAGTTCCTGTTTTATTTCAGTCATTTTTTATTTCACAAATTCTTACAATATACTGCTAAATAATGTATATACATATCTGAAAGCCATGCCAACATTAGAAGAGCAACATTTATTTGCATAGTTCTTCTAATGGATTGGAATAAATTTGCAAATACACTACTAATACATTTTCAAATTATGTCTCATGTGTTGGTTAAGAAAATGAAGTCAGACGTGTGTTATCAGGGGAGCATTTAAAACTAACGTACACCCTCATGTGACCCTGTGACAGACCACATGACCACAGAATGTGTTTGTATTAACATGTATAGTATGTCATATGACAATTTCTTTAACCTATTACTTGTTCTCTTACTGTTTCAATTTTATCTTAAATCTTGTTTTTTTTTTAGGTTAAGTACTTGTTTTCTGACAAGACTGGAACTTTAACCTGTAATATTATGAACTTTAAAAAGTGTAGCATTGGTGGAGTTACCTATGGGTGAGTAAAAATCTGGCATCAATACAGTAAGACTATAGAACAATAATTACAAAATGTAACCATTAAAGAATGAATATATTTAAATCATAAAAATAAAGCAATTAGTATTTCCATCTTAATGGGAGGAGAGTCCACTGCTTCATTCATCACTTGTGGGAATTAAGAACCTGGCCACCAGGAGGAGGCAAAGACACCCCAGCCAAAGGCTTAAATACTTCCCGCACTCCCCTCATCCCCCAGTCATTCTTTGCCTTTCGTTACAGAAGGTTGGCAGAGAAGTGTTGGAAGATTGGAGTAGTTTCTTATGGAGGGTAGTACTCTTTGAAATGGGACTGGAGTTTTAAGTAACCCTGTCAGCCTCTCAGTGAGAGCATGGGCGAAAGTTAGAGTCCAGAGATGCAGGGAATGTCGTCTTTGTGAAACCATCCCGACTCATGATTAAAAGCTCCTTAAGCAATCAGCGTTGACGAGTTTCGCTGCCTGCTTTCTGCACTCAAGTCCATGTCAGGAGCGATGCTATTAAACTGTCACACTTTAAGGGCCATGTTCCTGTTCCACGGTATATATTCTAGTAAGATCATGTTCCTGTTCCACGGTATATATTCTGGTAATTTATACATATATGATAACGCATGAAGACAGGGTCACAGTCTGTCTACTTTATCTGTATAGAATCAAGGGTTAATATCCCCGGAAGGGGGATTATTATCAGGAGGGATTATACATAATGTCTTTGTGTTCTAATGCTGCGTCATGTGTGAGATGAGGCTCTAGTAATGTGTGAACAGTCAAGATCGACGCGGCCCATTTGGCGCGTTTTTCTCGATAATGCAGGGGCAGTCCTGCATGGCACTCCATGTGACTGGGTGTGGTCTCTTCAACTTTGTCTTTCCTGATCAGCAATTGCGGGGAGACGTAACGGTTTCTCCGTGATCCAGGTCATAGGAGATGGTGAGTGCCCCGGCCATTGATGTATAAAGGTGCCATTTAATCTATATTGTCCGTATTAAAGGCGTAAGCTATTGAGGACTCTGATATGTTAGAGGATACTCCCTCTTTCATTAAACCCAATACTTACATTTATTGTAAAGAGGTGCAGGTTGACCCGACTGCTCAACTTTATTCCACATGCTTTGACAAGATTGCAATGTCTAAAAAGAATAAGATATTTAGTACTACTGAGCCGTCCACCTCTGAGGACTCTCCGTCCCATGAGGTGCATTCCCTACATTCATCTCCGATTACACATGCTGCTCCCCAGGGCCCTACTAATCCTCCCGAGGGAGGGGCCTCTTGGCCTCCAGACTTTGCTGCCTAGTTGAAAACAGCGGTTTCTGAGGCCTTCCATGCCCTACCACATCCCGCGAAGCGCAAGCGAAGGGAAAGATATAGCCTTCCGTCCCAGGGGTCATCTACTCCGTTGGATGTCTCTGATACATTATCCGATGAAAAGGACGTCTACGATACTTCGGAGGGTGCTCTCTCTGGGACGGAATCAACATCTTCTAAACCTCCGACTACGGAGGAGCCAGATTTTAAGTTTAAAATGGAGCATTTGTGCTTTCTACTGAAAAAAGTGCTTGCTACGTTAGAGGTTCTGGAACCAAAACTTCCAGAAGAACCTTTGATCCCTAAGTTAGATAGGGTTTACGAGGACAGGGTGGTGCCTCAGACTTTCCCAGTTCCTGTGAAGATGTCTACTATTATTAAAAGGGAGTGGGAGAAACTTGGCTCATTTTTTTCTCCCTCTACCTCTTTTAAAAAGGTGTTCTCCGTTCCGGACTCTCAGATCGAGCTATGGGCGGCCATTCCTAAAGTGGATGGAGCTATCTCCACGCTCGCTAAGTGTACGACTATTCCCCTCGAGGATAGTTTGTCGTTCAAGGAGCCCATGGATAATTAGAACCCATGTTGAGAAAGATGTTTCAACTCACAGGATTTGTTTATCAACCGGCTGCGGTGGCTGGAGCGGCTACCTACTGGTTGTGGTGGAGACTCCCCTCGAGGAGATACAGGAAAAGATTAAGGCCTTAAGGGTAGCTAATTCTTTTATCTGTGATGCAAACATGCAGGTTATTCATCTGAACGCCAAGACATAAGGTTTCTCAGTTCTAGCCTGCAGGGCTCTATGGTTAAAGTCGTGATCTGCTGACATGACTTCCAAGTCTAGATGCTATCCCTTTCTTTTCAGGGGAAGGTTCTCTTTGGTCCAGGACTGGACTCTATCATATCTATGGTCACAGGAGGAAAGGGTGCTTTCCTTCCACAGAATAAGAAGAACAAGCCTAAGGGCTCTACTTTTCGTCCCTTTCGTTCGGACAAGTCTCACCACCAGCTGCCTGCTGTGAAGACCGAGCAGTCCAAGGGATTTTGGAAGCCAGCTCACTCCTGCAACAAGTCCAAGCAGAGCAAGAAGCCTGCCGAGACAAAGTCAACACGAAGGGGCGGCCCACGATCCGCAGACTATCTCTGTTCACAGAGGCTTGGATGCGAGATGTACAGGATCCTTGGGTTCTGGAGGTTATCGCCCAGGGTTACAAAACAGGGTTCAAGTCTCATCCGCCCAGGGGCAGATTCCTCTTGTCAAACCTATCCTCAAGTCCAGAGAATAGAGATGCCTTTCTCGAGTGTGTGCGGGATCTCTCCTCTCTCTGAGTTATTGTTACATTACCTCTAGCAGAAAGGGGTCTAGGGACTCGTTCAAACCTTTTTGTGGTCCCAAAGAAGGAGGGCACGTTCTGCCCAATTTTAGACCTAAAATGCTTAAACAAGTTTCTGTCAGTCCCATCGTTCAAAATGGAGACGATCAGATCGATTCTGCCCCTAGTTCAAGAGGGGCAATTTATGACGACAATAGACTTGAAAGATGCTTATCTTCACATGCCAATCCACAAGGACAATTTCAGGTTCCAGGTTCCATCTCAGACCTCTTCAGTTATACATGTTGAGACAGTGGAACGGCGATCACTAAGATCTATCCCAACAACCGAGTAAGGGAATCTTTCTCTTGGTGGATTCACCCGGGACAGCTGTCCCAGAGGACTTCCTTTTTGAAGACATCCTGGATGATTGTGACCACAGACGCAAGTCTATCAGGATGGGGTGCTGTTTGGGGAGCCAGAAGGGCACAGGGCAGGTGAGGAGTCGACTCTTCTAATAAATATTCTGGAACTTTGGGCGATATTCAACCCTCTGAGTGCTTGGTCCCTCCTGGAGTCGTCCCGATTCATCAGATTCTAGTTGGACAATATTACCTCAGTAGCTTACATAAACTATCAGGGGGGTACGAGAAGCTCCCTCGCCATGAGGGAAGTATCTCAGATTCTGGAATGGGCGGAGACCCCCAACTGTTCACTCTCAACGATCCCCATTCCAGGTGTGGACAATTGGGAAGCGGATTTTCTCAGCAGAAAATCATTTCATCCGGGGGAATTGTCTATTCATCCAGAGGTGTTTGCAGAGATCTGAAACAGATGGGGGATGCCGGAGATAGACCTCATGGCGTCCAGACTCAACTTCAAGCTACTCAGATACGGGTCGCGGTCCAGGGATCCCCAGGCAGAGCTGATAAATGCCCTAGCGGTGCCTTGGGGATTCAACCTGATTTACATTTTTCCACCATTGCCACTTCTCCCTCAAGTGGTGGCCCCCATGAAACAGGAACAAGCTTCAACCATTCTGATTGCTCAATCGTGGCCACGGAGGACGTGATTTGCAGATCTGGTGGGAATGTCGTCATCTCCTCCATGGAGGTTACCCTGTCGCAGAGATCTGCTGGTTCAGGGTCCCTTTCTCCACCAAAATCTGGACTCTCTGAGGCTGACTGCGTGGAGATTGAATGCCTAGTCTTGGCTAAGTGAGGGTTCTTGGAGAGAGTGATTGATACTCTCATTCAGGCCAGGAAACCGGTCACTCGTCGCATCTATCATAAGTTGTGAAGGAGCTATTTATCCTGGTGTGAGGAACGTGGATATCCCTGGCACAAGGTTAGGGTATCCAGGATTTTGGCCTTTCTCCAAGATGGTTTGGATAAGGGCCTTGCCGCCAGTTCCTTAAAGGGACAAATTTCAGCTTTATCGGTTCTGTTACACAAGAAGCTAGCGGAATTTCTTGATATTCAGTCCTTTGTTCAGGCTCTGTCCAGAATCAGAACGGTGTTTAGAGCTTCTGCTCCTCCTTGGAGCTTAAACTTGGTTCTTAAGGT
This sequence comes from Bombina bombina, assembly GCF_027579735.1. NCBI lineage: Eukaryota > Metazoa > Chordata > Amphibia > Anura > Bombinatoridae > Bombina > Bombina bombina. Next base: position 1,127,804,062 of record NC_069501.1, read on the forward strand.
TTTGCAGAGGGCTCCGTTTGAGCCTATGCATGCGCTTGACATTAAGATTCTTTCCTGGATGGTTCTATTTCTTCTGGTTATTGCTTTGGCTCGCAGAGTCTCTGAGTTAGCAGCCTTGCAATTTGAGCCCCCTTATCTGATTTTTCACGCTGATAAGGCTGTGCTTCGCACTGCACAGGGTTTTCTACCCAAGGTGGTATTAGATTGTAACATCAATCAGGAGATAGTAGTTCCTTCCTTGTGTCCTAACCCTTCTTCATCTAAGGAGAGGTTACTTCATAACCTGGATGTGGTTCGAGCCTTGAAGTTTTATCTTCAGGCCAAGAAGGATTTCAGACATACTTTGTCGCTATTTGTTGTGTATTCAGGGAAGCGTAGGGGGCAGAAGACCTCTTCCACTTCACTGTCTTTTTGGATGAGGAGCATTATCTGTTTGGCCTATGAGACAGTGGGACATAAGCCTCCCCAGAGGATTACGGCTCACTCAACTAGGGCTGTGACCTTTTCTTGGGCATTTCAGAACGTGGCCTCTGTGGGGCAGATTTGTAAGGCAGCTACTTGGTCCTCCTTACATACTTTTGCGAACTTTTACAAATTTGATGTTTTTGCTTCTGTGGAAGCTGGTTTTGGGAGAAAGGTTTTGCAGGCTGTGGTGCCCTCAGTATAGGGTCCGCCTCCTTTTACCCTCCCGTTTTTGTTCATTCAGTGTCCCCTAGAGCTTGGGTATTTGTTCCCACAAGTGATGAATGAAGCAGTGGACTCTCCTCCCATTAAGATGGAAAACCAAAATTATGCTTACCTGATAATTTAATTTCCCTCTGTGGGAGGAGATTCCACTGCTCCCGCCTGTTTGCTCCGATAGGCGGACCTACATTTTATATTGTTCTTCTGGCACCTTTTATACCCTGATATTTCTCCTACTGATTCTTGTTCCCTTGGCAGAATGACTGGGGGATGAGGGGAGTGGGGGAGGTATTTAAGCCTTTGGCTGAGGTGTCTTTGCCTCCTCCTGGTGGCCAGGTTCTTAATTCCCACAAGTGATGAATGAAGCAGTGGACTCTCCTCCCACAGATGGAAATTAAATTATCAGGTAAGCATGATTTTTGTTATTTCAATCAATTTTTTAGAGGCATCCATTTAATTAAACACCAAAATCTTCCAATCATAAACTAAAAGCTATGGTGGAGAAGTAAATGTAATATGCCAAATTGAATTATTCCAACAGGGGAATGAAAAAGTAATTACTCCATATTATAATCAGCTTTTATAATTCACTTTGTTTCGACTTGCATACAATTTCAATTTCATGTTAATCAGTAAAATTATAGCAAAGAAGAAATATTACTGTTGTGTAGAACTTTGTTCCTTCAGCAGCAGAGGCCCAAATTGCTGACAGTCACATCTCTCCCCTGCACTTATTTATTTTATAGTCTTCGGATTGGCAGCATTTTTGTGTACAGCCCCAGATAGTAAATATTTTAGGCTTTGTGGGCCAAAAAGTATATTATGTAGTTTTTATTTGCAGCTTCATTTTTATTTTTGCGAAGAAATTCTGCTGTGATGAAATTCCGTTTTATATTTTCTAATTTTGCTGAACATTGCTTTTGTTTAAGCTGGGAATATTGTCTACATATATTGTAGTGCAAGACAGTAAGAGCACGACATATAGTCTCTGTAGCAATTACTCAACTATAATAAAACTTTATTTATGGACAAAGAAATTTTAATTTCATATAATCGGGACCGGTTTGGCCATTGGGCATACAGGACAAAATAGCGGGGCCGGTTTTGCAGCGCAAATGACAGCTATTAAAATAGCTAAAAAATACTTTAAAAAAATAAAAAATATATATGCTATTAATTATTTGTCTGTAATATTTCAGATGGCAGCATCAATAAATACATTGTTCACCATCCCTTTAATATGAAATGTATAAAAATAAAACTTTAAAAACAAATATTATTACAATATTAGGATATGACCCTAAAAAGTGCACAACTGCAACACGTTTCTCAGCGTCTATGTGCCATTTCACCAGGTACTAAATTATCCCACCATGTTTTTCTAGCACAAGTTTGTGAGTATATTTTTTCCCTTATATACATCACGGGAGGGAACACTACAGCTGATTGCACTAGGAAGCGCCCTTTGTTTTGTTTGTCTTAAACATCCCCATTTTCTAAACTCTGCCTAGGTCAAAAACACAACACCCTCCTGACTGCCAAACCCGACTCTTTTAAAACTACATTATAAACTTGTAAGTTTTGTCATCTTAACAATAAAAACATCACAATTTACTTTATTTTGCTCTCAATCTTAGTTCATGCCTCTGATTTTACCTTGGTAGGTGTCAAAGCAGAGAAAAGGGACACAAAAGTAAAAGGGTTAAGATTGCTGCAGGATAATTTAAGAAACCAAGGGCAACATAATCCCTAAATGCCCCTGTAATTTGGCAGTAATTGTATGCCCAGTGCCAGCCTTACATGGATTTTACTAGAAATCTAGATAACTGATATAATTATCATTTACGTCACTATAAGTACAACATTTCAGCTTAAGACATAGTAGAGGAAATCTAACTCTATATAAGTGCATAACTAAGGGTTGATCACAGTCTACAGTTTTATAGTTATCTGCAGACGAGCCCTTTTTGATGTTTACGTGAGCGCAATCACCCATTTTAATTTTTTATAGGAAGCTCTATTTTCTTTATTGGTAAATTATTTTAGCATGGTAATAATTTCAAGCTTGAGGGGTATTACTGGCAGAAGCAATTTGTGATTGTGATCACTGGAAAAATACACTGGCAATACCGACCGGCATACAGAAATCATTATCTACCAAAAACAAAGTCAGGGTTGATCACAATCCTTTCAAAAATCTAATCAAATTATTTTTTCTACAATAATCCCCATAGACTTTAATGGCATTTTTCTGTTGATAATCATTAGATACATTTATTCTAAATATTTGTCGTTGACCTCTTATTTAGCTGTGTAGGTGTAAAATGTAATTTCCTTCCATAAGGCAGGGGAAATGCCTCACCTTGCCACCAGGGGAGGCAAGGACACCCCAGCCAAAGGCTTAAATATTCCTCCCACTTCCCCTATCCCCCAGTCATTCTTTGCCTTTTGTCACTATAGGAGGTGGCAGAGAAGTGTCAGAAGATTTTGGATAGTCATGTATGGGTATGTTCCCTTCAAGAAATGACTGGAGTTTTAAGTAATCATGTCAACCTCTCAGTGAGACTATTAATGAAAGTTAGAGTCTGGAGATGCAGGGAAAGTTTTTCTGCGAACCCATCCAGACTGTGGCCTAACAGCTCCTGAGCAATCAGTGTTGACGAGTTTCACTGCTTGCTGTTTCAAACTCTAGTCCATGCCAGAAGTGTCGCTGCACGACTGTCACACTTGAGAGCCTGTGTCTGTTCCACAGCATGGATCCTGGAGGGTAAGACCATTTTATATATACATTTTTTCTATACAGGGTCACAGTGTGGCTCCTTTATGTCTCAATAGGATCAAGGGTTAATATCCTCTTCAGGGAGATTATTTGAACAGCTAGGGGTTATTTATAACTACTTTAATGTGAGAGTTTTTGGTCTCATAGACAGTGTGCTTTTTGCTAGGAACAAACAGGTTTCACTTTTGTTTTTGAGTGTTGCACAGATCATAATAGCTTAGCAGGGAGAGTCCACGACCCCGTCCATAATTTTTTTTTTTTGTTGGGCGGCTTCCTTTTTATATTATTTGTTCTGGCACCTTTATACCCTGACGTTTCTCCTACTTTTCCTTGTTCCCTCGGCAGAATGACTGGGGAATAGGGGAAGTGGGAGAGATATTTAAGCCCTTGGCTGGGGTGTCTTTGCTTTCTCCTGGTGGCCAGGTTTTATATTTCCCAACAGTAAGGAATTAAGTCGTGGACTCTCCCTGCCAGGAAGGAAAGGAATTTATCTGGTAAGAATAAATTATGTTTTTATATGAAACTATACATTGTACTGAACCTTATCCATTTATTTCTCTTTTTTTATTTTATCTACTGGAAGGCACTTCCCTGAGTTTGAAAGAGAACGTTCATCCTCTGAAGATTTCAGGTAACCATATATTTTTTTGCCATATGATGTTAAATCATGTACATTTTTTTGGTGTATCGAAGAAGCTATATTTTAAAACATACTATTTTATTTATTTCTTATCTGTATCCACCAATAAAACAATAGGAGTTGTTCTAATGAGCCAATGAACATTAACACAGAAAAAGGCGGCGTGCAAAAAAAAAATAAAAGCATCTTCTGCTAGTTTAAGTAATTTTTATTAAATCTTACTTTGTGGAAAAATGTATCATATTTAATATGTTGCATAGGTGTAATGGAAAATGTTTATTTGTCATGGCCTCTTTAAGCCAATACTGAGGCTGCACAGAAAATATGGCAACAATATTCAGTTACCTCAGAATTTTATGCATTTTCTGAGTCATCCTTATGAGTCATTTACTTTATTTCTGCTTAAAATCTTTGTCTGATAATCTTGTTTCTTTCATTTCAAAAGCGGTTCTTTGCAAATGTAAAAAATACATGAGCCATAGATATTCAATATGTTTGTATAATAAACGTGCTTTAATCTTATTATTTATTTTTCACACACAATTATTTTATTGCTTAATGCAATGCCAGCTGCGGCATATTGCAGAACACAGGCCTTCTGGCAGCCAACAGATAGAAACATTTTTTCCCATTTCAGATTTAAATGTTTATTTTATTGACATATTTGCAAGCATATTCATTTAAAGGAAAAGTTAAAATGCAAATACTCTTAGCTATGGGATAATAGTCTTCCCTATGTATTTTCCCCTCCTATGTTCTGATAGTTACGTTATATATTTGAATTGAAACCCGAAATAACATTTTAAAATATAAAACTTTATTTTTTTTCAACATATAAAAAGCTAATTCTCCTCATGCAAATAATGACAGGGTATTATTGCAAAGGGCTAATATTATGTCATGTAATATTTTAAAGGGATGTGTTTATACCTTGGCCCACACACTTGGTATAAAAAAACAAACAAACATTCTTTGATATCTGCCAGACCATCTTAAGCGCCAATTTAAAGGGATAGTCAAGTCAAAATTAAACTTAAATGGATTGGATAGAATATACAGTATTAAATAACTTTCCAATGTGCTTCCATTATCAAATGTTCTTAATTCTCTTGGTATTTTTTGTTAAAGAGCATTCCTAGGGGAGCTTAGGAGTGTGCATGTGTCCTTAGTCATTTGGCAACAGTGTTTATAGCAATAGTTATATATATATAACAGTGTTTATAGCAATATAGTTATACATAGTTGCAAACAATGCTGCCATAGATTGTTAAAGACACATGCACACTCCTAAGCTCCTGTTAGCCTACATATGTTTACTCTTCAACAAAGGATAGCAAGAGAACAAAACAAATCTGATAACAGAAGTAAATTGGAAAGTTGTTTAAAAATACGTTTCATTTTGACTTTACTGTCCCTTTAAATAGACATTAAAGTCATTTTTTTTCTTTATGCATCATAAATTATTTACTACATTGCTAAATATCTACATAAACAAATAAGGGCCAGATTACAAGTGGCACACTATTTAGCACTTTCGTTAGAGCGCTAACATTGCCAGAAGTAAAGATTTTGCCCCCGAGGGTTAGCGCTCATATTACAGGTTGAAAGCAAAACATTTGCATGCGATCAAATCCCAACGCGCGCTAACTAAAGGACTTCGGATATAGCAACCGTGCTAACTTCTTCTCCCCATAGATTTCAATGGAGAGTCCAGAAGAAAAAAAACACTTTTGTGCGCTAATCCGACAGGACTTATTAATATTTCACATTCCAATGTTCTTCACATACAGGAAAATGTTTTTTTCTTTTTAAATATATATTTCTATATATATCTGATGATGCTAAAGGGACAGATTGGGCATGCAGTTTAAAACAACTTTCCAATTTATTTTTATCATCAAATTTGCTTTGTTCTTTGGTGTTCTTTTTTGAAAGCTAAACCTAGGTAGGCTAAAACTGATTTCTAAACCGTTGAAGGCCTCCTCTTACCTTGTGCATTTGACAGTTTTTCACAGTTAGACAGTACTAGTTCATGTGTGTCATATAGAAAACATTGTGCTTACTCTTTTGGAGTTATTTATGAGTCAGCACTGATTGGCTAAAATGCAAGTCTGTCAAAAGAACTGAGATAAGGGGGCAGTCTGCTGAGGCTTAGACACAAGGTAATCACAGAGGTAGTAAGTATATTAATATAACAGTTTGGTTATGCAAAACTGGGGAATGGGTAATAAATGGATTATCTATCTTTTTAAACAATAAAAAAGTTCAAGTAGACTATCTCTTTAATGTAAAATATATAACTATACCTATATCTCTATATGAATCTATACAGGTATAGATATATACAGGTTTAGGTATATACAGATATATATATGAAAAAGTGTAAGGGTAGACAAGCGCACGAGAGGCACTCCTAGTGTAATATGTCTTAAAAATGATGCACTTCTAAGAAAGAAGAAATATCTGCACTCACTTGTTACCACCTCACCCACTATGAGGTATTTGTACAGCTCAGTGTTATGGCTGGTTTCTCTTTTGTATCAGCCCTCCAACGTCCTCCAGTAAGCTCAGTTCTTCCTGGATCTTTCTTTGTAGTTATAGTAATCCAGCAGCCTACTGCAGTGCAATTACTCCCAATAGTTCAAAGGGTTGAAAAAAGCCAGCATAGATATATAGGAATATCAATTTAAAGATACAAAGAAAATGTTACCCTATATAAAGAACATTGGAATGTGAAATATTTACAGTAAAACACATTATTAAATATTATTCTATACAGGTGGCCCTCGTTTTACAACGGTTCAATTTACACTGTTTCAGAATAACAACCTTTTTTCCAGTCATGTGACTGCATTGAGAAGCAGTGCATTTATTATAATAGCCAGTAGGTGGAGCTGTCTGCTTGTGTTGCAGCAAAGCCAAGCAAGCTGAAATTAATCAGTTTAACCAGACCTGAGCTATCGAGCAGATTTCAAAGGAACAAGATCTTCCTGTCTATAAATCAGTCCAGATTGGAATGCATAGAAAGAACTGTTTGCAGAAAAATGCAAGTGAAATCTGTGTTGTGTGATTATTTTATTAGGTTTATAATGCTGTTTAGCAAATGTTTTTGTTCATTTAACTTAGTTTAATTATATATTCTGTGTTGTGTGATTATTTTATTAGGTTTATAATGCTGTTTAGCATTTAAAGTCTTCATTTCAAAGCTTTAAAAATAATGTATTAGGTGTTACTTATGACAATTTTGAGAGGGGCCTGGAACCTATCTCCCTCACTTCCCATTGACTTACATTATAAACTGGGTTTCAATTTACAACGGTTTCGATTTTCAACCATTCCTTCTGGAACCTAACCCCGGCGTAAACTGAGGGCTACCTGTAATTATATATATATATATTATAGCCCTTTGCGGTCAAATACATGGCCATATACCATAAACCTTTGATCCCTTTTAAATATTTTGTATTAATATTTATATGATTATTTTTCTATCAGATAGTGTTAATATTAGTATAACAGTTTATTCTAATTGTGTTTGGGGCAACTTTTATTTTAGTCCTATCCCTAGAGTCGCGCTTACCTATTACAAGTTGAAAGTAAAGTTAGCGAGGTCACGATGTTGATATCGAGACTCCCACTACGGTTAGCGCTCCACTTGTTATCTATTCCTAAGTGTTTTAAACTGTTATTTTGTTAAGAAAATGTGCCTTGTTTTGCAGGTCTGTGGACACACCCCTTGAAAAGCTTCTTGAATGTTGTTGTTTATTTTACCTTGGATGCTGTGAGAAATTAGGGACAAATATAAACAAGCTCCTGAATATATTAACCAATCTTTGTGCAACATGTATGAGGGTGAGGGTTCTGAATTCTTTTGAATGCTCTCCAACCTTTTTGGAGGGAGAAGAGATAAAATAAATGAGTGCGTTGCTGTGCATTTTCAATTATTTATAATTAAACATTTTACAAAGAATTACATTTTGAGTTTAATATCCCTTTAAGGTAATGCTGTCTTAAAAAGGTGATTTATGAGGTCAATAAATTCTCACCTAGATTACGAGTTTTGCGTTAGAGGCTGTGTGGTGCTAACAAGCAGTTTATGCTCACCATTCACTTACAGACAGCGCTGGTATTACGGGTTTTTACAAACCAGACAAGAAGTGAGCGTTGAGCAAAATTTTGCTCATTACCGCACTCCAATACCAGTGCTGCTTACATTAGCGGTGATCTTGGGTAACGTGCATAGGAATCAACGGAGAGAGCCGGCTGAAAAAAAGTCTGACACCTGCAAAAAGGCAGCGTAAAACTCTTTAACTCAGCCCCATTGATTCCTATGGGGAATAATATTTTATGTCTACACCTAACACCCTAACATGAACCCCGAGTCTAAACACCCCTAATCTTACACTTATTAACCCCTAATCTGCCGCCCCTGACAGCGCCGACACCAACATTATATTTATTAACCCCTAATCTGCCGCTCCGGACACCGCCGCCACCTACATTATATTTATTAACCCCTTATCTGCCGCCCCCAATGTCGCCCCAACCTACCTACACTTTTTAACCCCTAATCTGCTGCCCCAACGTCACTGCCACTATAATAAAAATATTAACCCCTAAACCGCCGCACTCCTGCCTCGCAAACATTAGTTAAATATTATTAATCCCTAATTTGCAGTCCCTAACATCACCGCCACCTACCTACATTTATTAACCCCTAATCTCCTGCCCCCAACGTCGCCGCCACTATTCTAAATTTGTTAATCCCTAAACCTAAGTCTAACCCTAACCCCCACTAACTTAAATATAATTTAAATAAATCTAAATAAAATTACTATAATTAACTAAATTATTCCTATTTATAACCGAATACTTACCTATAAAATAAACCCTAAACTAGCTACAATATAACTAATAGTTACATTGTAGCTAGCTTAGGGTTTATTTTTATTTTACAGGCAAGTTTGTATTTATTTTAACTAGGTAGAATAGTTACTAAATAGTTATTAACTATTTAATAACTACCTAGCTAAAATAAAGACAAATTTACCTGTAAAATAAAACCTAACCTAAATTACACTAACACCTAACACTACACTATAATTCAATTAATTCCCGAAATGAAATACAATTAAATACAATTAAATAAAATTAGCTAAAGTACAAAAAAACAAACACTAAATTACAGAAAATAATAAACAAATTACAAGATTTTTAAACTAATTACACCTAATCTAATCCCCTTAACAAAATAAAAAAGCCCCCCCAAAATAAAAAAAGCCCTACCCTACAATCCTATTGGCAATCAGCCAATAGGATTGAGCTGGCATTCTATTGGCTGATTGGAACAGACAATAGAATGCCAGCTCAATCCTATTGGCTGATTGGATCAGCCAATAGGATTGAACTTCAATCCTATTGGCTGATTGCATCAGCCAATAGGATTTTTTCTACCTTAATTCTGATTGGCTGATAGAATTCTATCAGCCAATCGGAATTGAAGGGACGCCATCTTGGATGACGTCACTTAAAGGAACCGTCATTTAGTAAGAAGACTTCGTCGGAAGAGGATGCTCCGCGCCGGATGTCTTGAAGATGGATCCGGATGTCTTGAAGATGGCTGAAGATAGAAGATGCCGTCTGGATGAAGACTTCTGCCCGTCTGGAGGACCACTTCGCCCCGCTTCGTTGAGGACTTTGGCCCGGTTGGATGAAGACTTCTCCCGGTAAGGTGATCTTCAAGGGGTTAGTGTTAGGTTTTTTTAAGGTGGTATTGGGTGGGTTTTAGAGTAGGGTTGGTTGTGTGGGTGGTGGGTTTTAATGTTGGAGGGGGATTTGTAATTTTTACAGGTAAAAGAGCTGATTACTTTGGGGCATTGCCCCGCAAAAGGCCCTTTTAAGGGCTATTTGTAATTTAGTGTAGGGTAGGGCTTTTTTTTTTTATTTTGGGGGGACTTTTTTATTTTGTTCGGGGATTAGAATAGGTGTAATTACAGGGAGTGCAGAATTATTAGGCAAATGAGTATTTTGACCACATCATCCTCTTTATGCATGTTGTCTTACTCCAAGCTGTATAGGTTTGAAAGCCTACTACCAATTAAGCATATTAGGTGATGTGCATCTCTGTAATGAGAAGGGGTGTGGTCTAATGACATCAACACCCTATATCAGGTGTGCATAATTATTAGGCAACTTCCTTTCCTTTGGCAAAATGGGTCAAAAGAAGGACTTGACAGGCTCAGAAAAGTCAAAAATAGTGAGATATCTTGCAGAGGGATGCAGCACTCTTAAAATTGCAAAGCTTCTGAAGCGTGATCATCGAACAATCAATCGTTTCATTCAAAATAGTCAACAGGGTCACAAGAAGCGTGTGGAAAAACCAAGGCGCAAAATAACTGCCCATGAACTGAGAAAAGTCAAGCGTGCAGCTGCCAAGATGCCACTTGCCACCAGTTTGGCCATATTTCAGAGCTGCAACATCACTGGAGTGCCCAAAAGCACAAGGTGTGCAATACTCAGAGACATGGCCAAGGTAAGATAGGCTGAAAGATAACCACCACTGAACAAGACACACAAGCTGAAACGTCAAGACTGGGCCAAGAAATATCTCAAGACTGATTTTTCTAAGGTTCTATGGACTGATGAAATGAGAGTGAGTCTTGATGGGCCAGATGGATGGGCCCGTGGCTGGATTGGTAAAGGGCAGAGAGCTCCAGTCCGACTCAGACGCCAGCAAGGTGGAGGTGGAGTACTGGTTTGGGCTGGTATCATCAAAGATGAGCTTGTGGGGCCTTTTCGGGTTGAGGATGGAGTCAAGCTCAACTCCCAGTCCTACTACCAGTTTCTGGAAGACACCTTCTTCAAGCAATGGTACAGGAAGAAGTCTGCATCCTTCAAGAAAAACATGATTTTCATGCAGGACAATGCTCCATCACACGCGTCCAAGTACTCCACAGCGTGGCTGGCAAGAAAGTGTATAAAAGAAGAAAATCTAATGACATGGCCTCCTTGTTCACCTGATCTGAACCCCATTGAGAACCTGTGGTCCATCATCAAATGTGAGATTTACAAGGAGGGAAAACAGTACACCTCTCTGAACAGTGTCTGGGAGGCTGTGGTTGCTGCTGCACGCAATGTTGATGGTGAACAGATCAAAACACTGACAGAATCCATGGATGGCAGGCTTTTGGGTGTCCTTGCAAAGAAAGGTGGCTATATTGGTCACTGATTTGTTTTTGTTTTGTTTTTGAATGTCAGAAATGTATATTTGTGAATGTTGAGATGTTATATTGGTTTCACTGGTAAAAATAAATAATTTAAATGGGTATATATTTGTTTTTTGTTAAGTTGCCTAATAATTATGCACAGTAATAGTCACCTGCACACACAGATATCCCCCTAAAATAGCTATAACTAAAAACAAACTAAAAACTACTTCCAAAACTATTCAGCTTTAATATTAATGAGTTTTTTGGGTTCATTGAGAACATGGTTGTTGTTCAATAATAAAATTAATCCTCAAAAATACAACTTGCCTAATAATTCTGCACTCCCTGTAGTTTAAAAATCTTGTAATTTGTTTATTATTTTCTGTAATTTAGTATTTGTTTTTTTTTTGTACTTTAGCTAATTTTATTTAATTGTATTTAATTTAGTGAATTAATTTAATTATAGTGTAGTGTTAGGTGTTAGTGTAATTTAGATTTGGTTTTATTTTACAGGTAAATTTGTCTTTATTTTAACTAGGTAGTTATTAAATAGTTAATAACTATTTAGTAACTATTCTACCTAGTTAAAATAAACACAAACTTGCCTGTAAAATAAAAATAAACCCTAAGCTAGCTACAATGTAACTATTAGTTATATTGTAGCTATCTTAGACCTAGATTTGGAGTTTGGCGTTAGCCGTGAAAACCAGCGTTAGAGGCTCCTAACGCTGGTTTTAGGCTACCGCCGGTATTTGGAGTCACTCAAAATAGGGTCTAACGCTCACTTTTCATCCGCGACTTTTCCATACCGCAGATCCCCTTACGTAAATTGCGTATCCTATCTTTTCAATGGGATTTTTCTAACTCCGGTATTTAGAGTCGTGTCTGAAGTGAGCGTTAGACATCTAACGACAAAACTCCAGCCGCAGGAAAAAAGTCAGTAGTTAAGAGCTTTCTGGGCTAACGCCGGTTTATAAAGTTCTTAACTACTGTGCTCTAAAGTACACTAACACCCATAAACTACCTATGTACCCCTAAACCGAGGTCCCCCCACATCGCCGACACTCGAATAATTTTTTTTAACCCCTAATCTGCCGACCGCCACCTACGTTATCCTTATGTACCCCTAATCTGCTGCCCCTAACACCGCCGACACCTGTATTATATTTATTAACCCTTAACCTGCCCCCCACAACGTCGCCTCCACCTACCTACAATAATTAACCCCTAATCTGCCGACCGCAAAGCGCCGCCACCTATGTTATCCTTATGTACCCCTAATCTGCTGCCCCTAACACCGCCGACCCCTATATTATATTTATTAACGCCTAATCTGCCCCCCTCAACGTCGCCTCCACCTGCCTACACTTATTAACCCCTAATCTGCCGACCGGACCTGAGCGCTACTATAATAAAGTTATTAACCCCTAATCCGCCTCACTAACCCTATAATAAATAGTATTAACCCCTAATCTGCCCTCCCTAACATCGCCGACACCTAACTTCAATTATTAACCCCTAATCTGCCGACCGGAGCTCACCGCTATTCTAATAAATGTATTAACCCCTAAAGCTAAGTCTAACCCTAACACTAACACCCCCCTAACTTAAATATAATTTAACTCTAACGAAATAAATTAACTCTTATTAAATAAATTATTCCTATTTAAAGCTAAATACTTACCTGTAAAATAAATCCTAATATAGCTACAATATAAATTATATTTATATTATAGCTATTTTAGGATTTATATTTATTTTACAGGTAACTTTGTATTTATTTTAACCAGGTGCAATAGCTATTAAATAGTTAAGAACTATTTAATAGCTAAAATAGTTAAAATAATTACAAATTTACCTGTAAAATAAATCCTAACGTAAGTTACAATTAAAACTAACACTATACTATCAATAAATTAATTAAATAAACTACCTACAATTAACCTAACACTACGCTATCAATAAATTAATTAAATAAACTACCTACAATTAACCTAACACTACACTATCAATAAATTAATTAAATACAATTCCTACAAATAAATACAATTAAATAAACTTGCTAAAGTACAAAAAATAAAAAAGAACTAAGTTACAAAAAATAAAAAAATATTTACAAACATAAGAAAAATATTACAACAATTTTAAACTAATTACACCTACTCTAAGCCCCCTAATAAAATAACAAAGCCCCCCAAAATAACAAAATGCCCTACCCTATTCTAAATAACTAAAGTTCAAAGCTCTTTTACCTTACCAGCCCTGAACAGGGCCCTTTGCGGGGCATGCCCCAAGAAGTTCAGCTCTTTTGCCTGTAAAAAAAAACATACAATACCCAAGCCCCCCAACATTACAACCCACCACCCACATACCCCTAATCTAACCCAAACCCCCCTTAAATAAACCTAACACTAAGCCCCTGAAGATCTTCCTACCTTGTCTTCACCATACCAGGTTCACCGATCCGTCCTGAAGAGCTCCTCCGATGTCCTAATCCAAGCCCAAGCGGGGGGCTGAAGAGGTCCATGATCCGGCTGAAGTCTTCATCCAAGCGGGAGCTGAAGAGGTCTATGATCCGGATGAAGTCTTCATCCAAGCGGGAGCTGAAGAGGTCCATGATCCGGATTAAGTCTTCTATCAACGGCATCTTCAATCTTCTTTCTTCCGGATCCATCTTGCAGACCTCCGACGCGGAATATCCTGCTGGCCCGACAGACTAACGACGAATGACGGTTCCTATAAGGGACGTCATCCAAGATGGCGTCCCTCGAATTCCGATTGGCTGATAGGATTCTATCAGCCAATCGGAATTAAGGTAGGAATATTCTGATTGGCTGATGGAATCAGCCAATCAGAATCAAGTTCAATCCGATTGGCTGATCCAATCAGCCAATCAGATTGAGCTCGCATTCTATTGGCTGATCGGAACAGCCAATAGATTGCAAGCTCAATCTGATTGGCTGATTGAATCAGCCAATCGGATTGAACTTGAATCTGATTGGCTGATTCCATCAGCCAATCAGAATTTTCCTACCTTAATTCCGATTGGCTGATAGAATCCTATGGATGACGTCCCTTAAAGGAACCATCATTCGTTGTTAGTCCGTCGGGCCAGCAGGATGTTCCGCGTCGGAGGTCTGCAAGATGGATCCGGAAGAAAGAAGATTGAAGATGCCGTTGATAGAAGACTTCATCCGGATCATGGACCTCTTCAGCTCCCGCTTGGATGAAGACTTCATCCGGATCATGGACCTCTTCAGCTCCCGCTTGGATGAAGACTTCAGCCGGATCATGGACCTCTTCAGCCCCCCGCTTGGGCTTGGATTAGGACATCGGAGGAGCTCTTCAGGACGGATCGGTGAACCTGGTATGGTGAAGACAAGGTAGGAAGATCTTCAGGGGCTTAGTGTTATGTTTATTTAAGGGGGGTTTGGGTTAGATTATGGGTATGTGGGTGGTGGGTTGTAATGTTGGGGGGCTTGGGTATTGTATGTTTTTTTTTTACAGGCAAAAGAGCTGAACTTCTTGGGGCATGCCCCGCAAAGGGCCCTGTTCAGGGCTGGTAAGGTAAAAGAGCTTTGAACTTTAGTTATTTAGAATAGGGTAGGGCATTTTGTTATTTTGGGGGGCTTTGTTATTTTATTAGGGGGCTTAGAGTAGGTGTAATTAGTTTAAAATTGTTGTAATATTTTTCTTATGTTTGTAAATATTTTTTTATTTTTTGTAACTTAGTTCTTTTTTATTTTTTGTACTTTAGCAAGTTTATTTAATTGTATTTATTTGTAGGAATTGTATTTAATTAATTTATTGATAGTGTAGTGTTAGGTTAATTGTAGGTAATTGTAGGTAGTTTATTTAATTAATTTATTGATAGTGTAGTGTTAGTTTTAATTGTAACTTAGGTTAGGATTTCTTTTACAGGTAAATTTGTAATTATTTTAACTATTTTAGCTAATTAATAGTTCTTAACTATTTAATAGCTATTG
This sequence comes from Bombina bombina, assembly GCF_027579735.1. Taxonomy (NCBI): domain Eukaryota; kingdom Metazoa; phylum Chordata; class Amphibia; order Anura; family Bombinatoridae; genus Bombina; species Bombina bombina. Next base: position 1,127,819,359 of record NC_069501.1, read on the forward strand.
TACCTGGTTAAAATAAATACAAAGTTACCTGTAAAATAAATATTAATCCTAAAATAGCTATAATATAATTATAATTTATATTGTAGTTATATTAGGATTTATTTTACAGGTAAGTATTTAGCTTTAAATAGGAATAATTTTTTTAATAAGAGATAATTAATTTCGTTAGATTAAAATTATATTTAAGTTAGGGGGGTGTTAGTGTTAGGGTTAGACTTAGCTTTAGGGGTTAATACATTTATTAGAATAGCGGTGAGCTCCGGTCGGCAGATTAGGGGTTAATAATTGAAGTTAGGTGTCGGCGATGTTAGGGAGGGCAGATTAGGGGTTAATACTATTTATTATAGGGTTAGTGAGGCGGATTAGGGGTTAATAACTTTATTATAGTAGCGCTCAGGTCCGCTCGGCAGATTAGGGGTTAATAAGTGTAGGCAGGTGGAGGCGATGTTGTGGCGGGCAGATTAGGGGTTAATAAATATAATATGGGGGTCGGCGATGTTAGGGAACCAGATTAGGGGTACATAGGGATAATGTAAGTAGCGGCGGTTTACGGAGCGGAAGATTAGGGGTTAATAATAATATGCAGGGGTCAGCGATAGCGGGGGCGGCAGATTAGGGGTTAATAAGTGTAAGGTTAGGGGTGTTTAGACTCGGGGTACATGTTAGAGTGTTAAGTGCAGACGTAGGAAGGGTTACCGCATAGCAAACAATGGGGCTGCGTTAGGAGCTGAACGCGGCTTTTTTGCAGGTGTTAGGTTTTTTTCAGCTCAAACAGCCCCATTGTTTCCTATGGGGGAATCGTGCACGAGCACGTTTTTGAGGCTGGCCGCGTCCGTAAGCAACTCTGGTATCGAGAGTTGAAGCTGCGTTAAAAATGCTCTACGCTCCTTTTTTGGAGCCTAACGCAGCCATTCTGTGTACTCTCAATACCAGAGTTATTTTTATGGTGCGGCCAGAAAAAAGCCGGCGTTAGTTTTTCGGGTCGTTACCGACAAAACTCCAAATCTAGCCGTTAGGGTTTATTTTATAGGTAAGTATTTAGTTTTAAATAGGAATAATTTAGTTAATGATAGTTATTTTTAGTTAGATTTATTTAAATTATATTTGTTAGGTGGTGTTAGGGTTAGGGTTAGACTTAGACTTAGACTTAGGGGTTAATAACTTTAATATAGTGGTGGCGATGTTAAGGGCGGCAGATTAGGGGTTAATAAATGTAGGTAGGTGTCGGCGATGATAGGGACGGCAGATTAGGGGTTAATAATATTTAACTAGTGTTTGCGATGCGGGAGTGCGGCGGTTTTGGGGTTAATATATTTATTATAGTGGTGGCGATGTCCGTTTTCGGCAGATTAGGGGTTAAAATGTTTTATTTTAGTGTTTGTGATGTGGGGGCCTCGGTTTAGGGGTTAATAGGTAGTTTATGGGTGTTAGTGTACTTTTTAGCACTTTAGTTAAGAGTTTTATGCTACGGCGTTGTAGTGTAAAACTCTTAACTACTGACTTTAAAATGCGGTACCAGTCTTGACAGGAGAAGGTCTACCGCTCACTTTTTGTCAGACTCGTAATACCGGCGCTATGCACGTGCCATTGAAAAAATAGGATACACAATTTACACAACTCTGGCCAAAAAAATTGAGTGGTATACCTGTACCTGCAATACTCGTAATACCTGCGGGCGTTAAAAAGCAGCGTTAGGACCGGCCAACGCTGCTTTTTAAGTCTAACGCACAACTCGAAATCTAGCCAAAGTTTCTTGTCAGGTTTTCCCATGTTTCTTTTAGCAGTAGAGCTGCTAGCTGCTAGTTGTTCATATTAGCCAGTGAACAGTTGGTACCTGTGTCTGAGTTGTGGATATTCTGCTAGCATATATTTTAAAATATCAATATAATAATCTTAAACACTCTAAAATGCCAGAACTAGAGCTAGAGCACAGGTGAAATAATCAGCTGATTAGTAACCATGGTTATTTACCTGTTTTCACCCAAGGTAATTCTGAAAATCTGACCTGTTAGTGTGCCCTGATGACTGGAATTGAAAAACACTAGAGGTTAAAAGTAATGATATCTAGTGCATCATAATAAAATTGGTCTAATGTTAACAGGGATTAAATTGATGAAATCAAAATGTTAAATGAAGAAGAATTTTTAAAAATGTGTTTTTTTAAAGTTTTTTTATTGGCCACATTTATTAAAACCCATTTGCAACATTGCAACTCAAAAATTACAAAATGCAAAGATATTTGTACTTGCCCACATCACATCAAGCTGCTATGGAGTCGTCATTATAATCAGTATATCGGCATTTACCTCATATCCATTTCCCTATTGCCACATAGAGTTCCACTGAGAAGGATACCAGCATCACAAAAACGTCTTTAAAATGTTACAGAACAGACCTATTAAAATGGGAAAAAATCCCCCACCGTAAACCAGTCTACATTAACATATACAAAAAAGGAACCTTAAAAAAATTATTACAAAATTAGACAACTTCACCAGCTTTGTGATAGTGAAATATAACAGTGATTAGAAATAATATCCAAGTGCAAAAGGGTCTTTAGGAATTCTGCATCCTTGGTATTGGTGTAGGTGAAAAATGTTGACCAAGCCCCCTGGAATGCCTGTGACCGGATAGTTTACAAGGGCAAGAGTCTTTAGGAGTTCGGCATGCTTGACTTTATTGTAGGTGAAAAATATGGACCACGCCCCCTGGAACACAGTGTAGGAGAAAAGTCTTGATCACGCCCCAAGGAATGCCCATATCCAGACAGTTTACTAGGGCGAGTCTTTAGGAATTCTGCATGCTTTGCCTTAGTGTAGGTGAAAAATCTATATTACACCCCCTCAAATGCCCATGGTCACATGGTCATTCACTTTTTGTGTCTCTAAGGTCACTGAAACACCTTCTGTGCTACCCAGCGAGACTGGTTTTCCTAAACAAAAGAGATAGGCAAATATTTTATACTTACAAACATTTACAATAACCCTAGTCAAAAGTTATTCTGAAGTAATCAATGACTCTAGACTAGTCATCAGAAGTAATCCTGAAGTATGCCCACAGGCCAAAATATTTAAATGAGATGACTCTAGAGTCATTCACTGGCTGTTCATGCTTGTGAAGTATTCAGTAAGGTAATCTGCTAATCATTCTGAAGTCATCACCCAGAATTATTTACCTTAGCTGATGACTTTATAAGCCTGATGATATCTGATAATGTGCAAATGACTTCTAAAGTAGTTTGATGATCATCAAATGACTTCAGGATGGTCTATAAAGCAATCCTGTTTTTCTTGGGAACTGTGTTTTAAGAGCGTTTCTAATGTTGTTGCAATGCATTTGGTAAAGTTACATCTATGCCTTTGTGTGATAAACCTGCACAACAAATGTAAGTGTTCAAACTTAAGAAAATGTCTGTTTCTTATGCTCAAAATCCAATAGAGGCAAGTAGTACTCCTTATCAACTGAGACACATGTATTGTATGTAGGGATTTAAGAGCCAGGAAACAAATGTAGGTTTTCAGACTATTCAAAGTGAAAATACATAGGAGACCATAAAAAAGCAAAGTTGTGAAAAAAAATGAAATCTAAATTGCTTAAAGTAAATGTAAAGTTTAATGAATAAGTGCCTGGTATCTTAAAATACTCTAAAACAGGGGCACTTTAATTAATTAAACTTTATAAACACGCTTATTTTTTAAAATATTTACCATTGCGGTGTAATGTTTACCATTGCGTTATGGTAAACATTACACCGATCCACCGATTAGCATTTTGATGACGATCCAGCTTCCTCCAATCGTTGCATGCCTCACGAGCTGGATGCCAAAGGGGGAACACAATGACTGGAAGAAGCCGGATTTGTCATCGATCTGCTAAAGAGAGCAGCAGCTGCAGTCGGAGGATCTGTGTTATGTTTCCCTTAATGCAAAGGTAAGTATTTTTCAAAATAAGCATCTTTGTAAAGTTTAATGAATGAAAGTGCCCCTGTTTAAGAGTATTGTTAGATACCGGGCACTTATTCATTAAACTTTACATTAACTTTAAGGCATCAAAAGCTCCATAGAACAGCATATACCGTAGTTTTTTTTTTTAAATCTATCGATCTATCTCTCTCTCTGACTGGCTGTCTGTCTGTCTGAGACAAAAAGATCTACTTGATTTAATCCTTTTAAAGCTGGAAACATATACTGTTCTGGCATTTAAACAGCATACTAAACACACCGCAATGTAGCTGCTTATAGTTACGAGTCGCTATTGAAAGTTTGTATGAAAAAATCTTACTTTTAACTTGAGCCAAATTTTCTATGCTAAAAGGCTACTGTGTAGTATTTTTCAGCAGATGCTTAATTCACTTGACATTTTACAGGCCAAAGTAAGAAAATGATATCTCACGCTATGCCCTTAATGGGAGCTATATAAGTTATAGTAATACATTTGGTTATATTTATAAATATGAAGCAACTAATCAAGCAAGAATTACATCATGCACTGATGATGTGTTTTCTACTTTTACCTACATACTGTTATTTCTAGTAATTAGTCTGAGCCAAATTCCTTTCCACCTATTCAATAGTTGGCTAAATATTAAGATTTAATTTCCTGTGTTTCATTAAATGCTGTAATACAATAAATATTGTCAAAAATAAATGGATCTGTAAAATGTTTTCTTCTGTACTCCAATGACCCTTCTGCTTTGTGTGTATTCATTAGTTTATTTATTATTATAGAAATATACCTAATCAATTTTTTATATATATATATATATATATATATATATATATATATATATATATATATATATATACATATATACAAAGTTTTCCAAGATGTATCCCAGAGCCGGCCAGAATCCCCAGAACACAAAGCAGGCTTACACAGGTAAGTAACAAATAGAACAACCTTTAATCAAAAGATAATACGAATTGGCTTGTTGCTATTTCCTTTTAATTAAAGGTTGTTCTATTTGTTACCTACCTGTGTAAGCCTGCTTTGTGTTCTGGGGATTCCGTCTGGCTCTGGGATACATCTTGGAAAACTACATTACTAATTGGCAGTGCTCCAGGGAGTTGTTCTGGCTAGTGTGTGCCATTCATACTGGACGTGTGTGTGTATATATGTATGTATATGTAGATATATATATATATATATATATATATATATACACATATACACAACAACATTTAAAATTAGGGGGAGGTAAAAGGTGAGTTTAAAATCCTCCACTACGCACAAAATATAAATTGTGTAGTTCTTTAACACATCTAGACAGGCCAGAAGGCTTGTTTTTCCCACAGAAAACCTCTGAATTACATTGGTTCCAATTCAGCAAAGGATTCTGGGTAAGATATGCAAATTAGGTTCAAAATGACACCTTTTTACTTCAAGTCTGCTTTTCAGCAGATTCCCTTTACGCCAAAACATCTCTGTTCACACAGCTTATAAACTTAGCTAGGTAATCACTGCACTAACCCTAGCTAAGCTTATAAGCTGTGTGAATAGCGATGCTTTGGCGTAAAGGGAATCTGCTAAAAAGCAGACTTGAAGTAAAAAGGTGTGTCATTGTGAACCTAATTTGCATATCTTACCCAGAATCTTTTGCTGCATTGGAAACAATGTAATTCAGAGGTTTTCTGTGGGAAAACAAGCCTTCTGGCCTGTCTAGATTTGTTAATGAACTACACAATGAGTTATTTCTCTCTCTCTCTCTCTCTCTCTCTCTCTCTCTTTTCCTCTTTCTCTCCTCTCTCTCTCCTCTCTCTCTCTCCTCTCTTTCTCTTTCTCCTCTCTCTCCCCTCATTATTTAGACAGCCTCCGGGGTGCACTCCCAATCATAGCAACATATTAGTAAGTAAAGAAGGCACTCTCCGTTTCACAATATACCATTTCATTTATACCGCATAAATTAAATGGTATATTGTGAAACGGAGAGTGCCTTCTTTACTTACTAATATATATATATATATATATATATATATATATATATATATATATATATGTATACTGTATATGTACACATATATATATCGTAAATTATATGGTAACACCATAAACTGACATACAGTAAGTACACTGCTGGACCCCACAGAGAAAGTTCCTTTTAGTAGACAGTGATAACTTTTTATTAATGGACCTACCTATACATAAAACAAGGTTTTGTATTCCCTAAGATTCCAAGACCTCAAAGGTATCTTCTTGAGATGTTGGTAATGGCTGTCTGTACAGGTGTTCCATTTGTTTTATATTAAACCGATACATAGTTAATAAAACACTGTTTGTCAAAAAGAATTTGACTAATTAAAAAGGGGTCTTTATTAAGTACAACTATATTTTATATATATACATAATAAGCATTGATTGCCCTTTAAAAGACAAAGAGGGTAAGGAAGCCTACATATGCAGTTGCCGTACATCCTAGTTTCTCAACCTGTGGTACATGTACCCCTGAGGGTACTTGTGGCATTGGCAAGGGGTACTCCAGGAACTGGCATTAATTCATGTTTACCTTATGTATTGTTGACATATCAAAGAAAGTTGTGTTTCTCATTTCTACCCACAAGCACTGCTAACAGATCAGAGTTTGAGTAATTTCCTGCCTAGGTTGGACCACTGATCAATCACTGATTCACCTCACATTAGTAAAACCTTGGATCCTAAATTGTTAGTGACATATGAGGGCTGGAGTTGAGCTTTACTGATATGAACAAAGAAAGTGTATTACTGTGACCAAGTGTCAAAGAGACAAGTGCCAGATAATTGTGCCACTGTGATATAGGTATACTGAAGTATGCCGCATTAAAAACGAGACAGATAAACTGTGTATGAAATGGTTTTTGAAAATAGAAAGATGGTACTATAAATATTAATTTCCTCATCATGTAGTATAGAGTTTATTTCCCTCTTTTTCTAATGATACAAGCAAATTAATTGCATACAATTATTAATGTCAATGGACTATATGTCTGTGTTTTATGTGTTTATTATTCTCTGTTGTAATATTGCCAAATATTAACTTCTGGAAAACATAAAACATGTATCTGACATTCCCATATATTTACTTCATTAACATATCTAATACGAGCTTGATTTCCATTTTTGCTCATGGAAAAGATCAATAATGTTTGTGCTATAGATGGGGTACAAAGGAAACAACTATATGCCCACAGGGGTACTTGCTATCAAAAGGTTGAAAAACACTGCCGTACATTACATATCTGGCGCATGAATATAAAGGACTCTAAGTAATTAGATGAGCATAAAGTCAGTCCTTAGTAATAGTTTCTCAATAATGTTAGCTGTAGGTGTATTAAATGGACCTGTATGATGTAGATCTTATGTTCTAGATAGCTAGCTTAGTGCCTACTTTATCATAGTGTGTTATGAAGGCTGTGAGAAATTATTGCCATCTGGGTTTCCCATTTCTGAACGCTATATACGTAACACCTATGTTAATATATATTATTGTGTAGTGGTTATTTTGTACTGCCTACATATTTCGTAACAGGGTATTCCTTGTATTGGATGAGATATACTACAATATTACATTTGTAGGTATATGATCTTTTAGTGCATATGTTGGTATGCTGTTTGGAAAGTGGTTTGAATATAGATGTGTTGCCTTGTGGTACACTTCCTTCTGTGGCAGTATATTTGTTTGGTATACTCGAATTCTCCATTCTTTTGCCATATTGAATGTCTTTGCTGAATAATAGGGTCACAAAGGGTGGATAGTTGTTGGCCCCTTGTAATTCATCAGAGAAAATGCTGTAGTAATATATAACTTTATAAATTACTGATTTTCCCTTTTTACATGGCTGGTGGAAGTTGGAACTGTGGTGGTATTAGTTGTAGTTTGTTGATTTCTTTTTTGTTGCATTCAATAATTTGACATTTTTGGTATGTGAGGTTAAGGGTAACATTAATAGTGGGATGAATCAATGGTTTCTAAAAATAAAATAAAAAATGTTGGCTTAACATTCCTCTTCCATTTGCCCACAAAATAATTGTCATTTTCTGCTTGATGTTTTTTTTTCTGGTTGGGGGTGTAATCTGAATTTCTGAGGCTTTAATGCTATGCGTAGCTGTCAATATTAATAATTTCGATATTATGAAAGTTGATAGGTGAAATGTAACCTTATAACTAGTGATTGTTGTAAATGGTGTGTTGGAGTATGTTATGTTGTTATCTATCTTCAGGGACTTCTCATTGGTTATTATCACTGTAGGAAATACAAAAGGGGCACTAAACATAGAACTTTTCTTTTTATTATTAACAATGAGGGCCCAATACTCAGAGAACTCACAGCATATAGAGAAATTGTCAGCTTTTTTTATTGTAAAATAAGTGTCCCTCCTTAACATAAAGCATATTAATGAGAGGCAACTTATAAACTTAGACCAAAGAGAACTGCGCCCTTTCTTAGTGTAAAAGTTCTTAGCAACCCTGACCTCAGGTTTAATATTATTATTTATATTATAATTATTATCATATTTATATTGGTTGTTTAGGGCAGGACCTGTTTGTTTCATTATCACCTCGAAAATCTGCCCTGGCACTTAGATTTGAGCCCTGACATTGCTGCTTTCACAGATCAGAAGAGCAGGAGAGCAGTAAACCTCAGTGGGATGTATAAACAACCTGCTAAACAATCAATATGAAGAATTACTATGGACCTTTTCACTTTGCAATAATGAAAAATATATTTAGTGACCCTTTAGAATGTTATCTAATACCCAATTTCTTTAATTTATGCTAAAAAAATTACCACTTAATCACAATTAAGCTAAAATATTGTAGTAACAGCCACACCTCTGGTATTAATATGTATTGAAGGCTTTTCCCCCCTTAAAATTTGCCATGTATTGTAGTAATATGGAATGTTTACCACATGCCAATAATTAAAAAACTCAATCATTAATTTCCCATAATTTGTTAAGAATGTAAAAACTTTGCATTGCACTTACATTAATTATTTTGCCTGCTTTTCCTGTAATATAACACTGAAAATTGTAGGATATCCACTCTCACACTCCTAAATGCTGCACAATGATTGGTTGGTATGTGCAGGAGCTGATATATATCTCTCCCTTATTGGCCACAGGAAATTAAAGGGACATAATACTCATATGCTAAATCACTTGAAACTGATGCAGTATAACTGTAAAAAACTGACAGGAAAATATCACCTAAGCATCTTTATGTAAAAAAGGAAGATATTTTACCTCACAATCTCCTCAGCTCAGCCGAGTAAGTTCTGTGTAAAAAGTTATACTCAACTGCTCCCAGCTGCAGGTAAAAAAATTAAAAAAAATGAAGAAATGAACAGCAGCCAATCAGCATCAGCAGTGCTGAGGTCATGAACTTTTACTGTGATCTCATGAGATTTGACTTGACTCTCATGAGATTTCATTGTAAACTTCCTTTACCTGATTGGTGAAATAAGATGAGAGTGCACAATGCTCATCCCTTCAGATGTCCCAGGACAGACACACTAAAATGCTGCTTAGAAATCCTTTACAATGGGAGGTGGCTACTGAGGAACTTTTGAGGTAAAATATCTTTCATTTTTACATAGAGTTGTTCAGGAGATAATTTCTAGTCAGCTTTTTACAGCTATGCTGCATCACTTTCAAGTGTTTAAACATTTGGGTATTATGGCCCTTTAAGCAAGGTAAACAGCAAGTGTATTTTCATAGGGTGTGTGAAGTTTTCTAAATTACAGTTTTAAATGCTTTTAAATAATTTATTTTGTCTTCAGGTTGTTTGTAATGCAGCAAATAATTCCTGATGCATAAATAAAAAAAATGACTTTAATGTCTCTTTAATTTCAACTGAAAAATGATTCTGTTACATGCAGCAGAGAGAGAGACTATTTCTGGGTGTAAATATAACTGCTCATACTCTGTTTACTGTTATCTTTGCTTGTTTTACTTATTGAAAGTTTTTGATGAAGGACACAAGTTTTCCTGATGAATTATATGTATTAGAATGGAACAAGGAACATAGCATTTAGTATATCTAACTATATGTTATTTTTATTCTATAGCCAGCTGCCTTGTACTAGTGAATCATGCGACTTTGATGACCCTAAATTGTTCCAAAATATTGAAAGTGATAGCGTAAGTATCCAATTTTTTTCTTTCATGATTCAGATGGAGCATGCAATTTTAAACAACTTTCTAATTTACTTCTATTATCAAATTTTCTTTGTTCGATTTGTATGTTTTGTTGAAAAGCAGGGATGTAGCTCAGGAGCGTGCACGTGTCTAGAGCACTATATGACAGCAGTTTTGCAATAATGTTATTCATTTGCAAGAGCAATAGATGGCAGCACAATTTCCTGCAATGTAACTGATTTGTTCAATATATTCTCACTACATTTAAATGCAAATGATGTGAGTTAAATTGGTTTGTAGCATTTATGAAATGTTTTTACATTATTGTTTACCGTGGCAGACTGCAGATTTTTTAATATAATTTAATATATTTCTCTTAAAGTGTCAATTTAAATTTTAATCATAATTTGAATTTATCTTATATTTTAGGCAATTACTCCCTCTATTTCAAGGTTATTCGTTTTATTAGACCGAGGAAAGGCTCAGAATATTTTAAGCCAATGTTAATGTAACATGAAAACATTATAATATAATCCTATAAAAACTATCACACTGTAGGAAAATATTTTGAAATATAGGAATTTTGCTTTGGTTGTATCCTCCAAAATGTACCACCACAATTAAACTACCTGTCCACCAAAACTGTAGTAAACTGCCACTATTTAAATGTGTCAATGGAATATATGTTATGCATTCCTTGTTCTTCCTGCAATACAAAAAATCTACACAATTTTCAGAAGTAGTTTTTTTAAGCTGCTCTCCATTAACCTTGTGGAGAGACTGATCTTGGTGCTTGGAGCATAGCACTTTTGCTGAACTGCTCTCCATAAACCTGGTGGTGATGATCTTGGTGCATGGAACATGGCACTGTTGCTGAGCCGCTCTTCATCAACCAGGTGGTGAGGCTGATCTTGATGCATGGAACATGGCACTGTTGCTGAGCCTCTCTCCATCAACCAGGTGTTGATGATCTTGGTGCATGGAGCATTACACTGTTGCTGAGCTGCTCTCCATCAACCTGGTGGTGATGATTTTGGTGAATGGAGCATGGCGCTGTTGAATTGTTTTCCATCAACCTGGTGCTGAGACTGATATTGGTGCATGGAGCATGGCACTGTTGCTGAGCTGCTCTCCATCAACCTGGTGGGGAGGCTAATCTCGGTGCATGGAGCATGGTACTGTGGCTGAGCTGCTCTTCATCAACCTGGTGGTGCGACTGATATTGGTGCATGGAGCATAGCACTGTTGCTGAGCTGCTCTCCATCAACCTGGTGGTGATGATCTTGGTGCATGGAGCATCGCACTGTTGCTGAACTGTTCTCCATCAACCTGGTTGTGATGATCTTGGTGCATGGAGCATGGCACTGTTGCTGGGCCGCTCCACATCAACCTGGTGGTGATGATCTTGGTGCATGGAGCATGGCACTGTTGCTGAACTGCTCTCCATCAACCTGGTGGTGATGATCTTGGTGCATAGAACATGGCACTGTTGCTGAGCCGCTCCCCATCAACCTGGTGGTGATGATCTTGGTGCATAAAGCATGGCACTGTTGCTGAACTGTTCTCCATCAACCTGGTGGTGATGATCTTGGTGCATGGAGCATGGCACTGCTGCTGAACTGTTCTCCATCAACCTGGTGGTGAGGCTAATCTTGGTGCATGGAGCATGGCACTGTTGTTGAGCCGCTCCCCATCAACCTGGTGGTTATGATCTTGGTGCATGGAGCATGATACTGTTGCTGAACTGCTCTCCATCAACCTGGTGGTAATGATCTTGGTGCATGGAGCATGGTACTGTTGCTGAACTGCTCTCCATCAACCTGGTGGGGAGGCTGATCTTGGTGCATGGAACATGGCACTTTTACTGAGCCTCTCTCCATCAACCAGGTGGTGATAATCTTGGTGCATGGAGTATGGCACTATTGTTGAACTGTTTTCCATCAACCTGGTGGTGAGACTGATATTGTTGCATGGATCATGGCACTGTTGCTGAGCTGCTCTCCATCAACCTGGTGGGGAGGCTGATCTTGGTGCATAGAGCATGGCACTATGGCTGAGCTACTCTTCATCAACCTGGTGGTGAGACTGATATTGGTGCATGGAGCATAGCACTGTTGCTGAGCTGCTCTTCATCAACCTGGTGGTGAGACTGATATTGTTGCATGGAGCATAGCACTGTTGCTGAGCTGCTCTCCATCAACCTGGTAGTGATGATCTTGGTGCATGGAGCATGGCACTGTTGCTGAGTTGCTCTCCATCAACCTGGTGGTGATGATCTTGGTGCATGGAGCATGGCACTGTTGCTGAACTGTTCTCCATCAAACTGGGCGTGAGGGTGATCTGGGTGCATAGAGCATGGCACTGTTGCTGAGCTGCTCTCCATCAACCTGGTGTTGAGGATGGCACTGTTGCTGAGCAAACAAGATTTTGGGGTGGTAGCTTTATTTATTTGTTGGTTGTACTTATTTGTATCCCATTGGTTGCCAGAGAAGGAATATTGTGCCAAAGATTAATCACACTTTAATTGATCAAACACAGTATCCTCTGTCCGTGTTACTTTTTTAGCTGTAAAGGTGCTGATGGTCTTTTGACAGTTAAACAGCGGTATTATTTACATACCCCACAGCAAAATATAATCTGATATGTTTGAGGCCAGAGGCTTCCAGTATATATCAATAGAATTACTTTACACTGTTTCAATGAGAGTACAAATCAGAGCATCAGTGGAAAATGCAGGTGAAATTTTTCTTAAAAGAAAAATAAATTTCTAGTTGAAGTCACACATTAAAGGCAATACATTACTTTAGATTCTCTAGACAGATAAATTATTGTTTTTTTTCATCGATCCTAATGCTTATGACTTTTTGCTTTGTAGTTTTAAAAATTCAGTTTCAGTTTATGGGGCCTATTTATTATGGTGCGAGCGGACATGATCCTATATAGCGGATCATGTCTGCTGCACATCGATAAATGCAGACAGCATACACTGTCAGCATTTGATATTACTCCAGCAGTTCTTGTGAACTGCTGGTGCAATGCTGCCCCTGCAGATTCGCGGCCGCTAGCAGGGGGTGTCAATCAACCTGATCGTATTCGATCGGGTTGATTTCTGTCGATTTCTGTCCGCCACCTCAGAGCAGGCGGACAGATTATGGAGCAGCGGTCTTTACACTGCTGCTTCATAACTTCTGTTTTCGGCGAACCTGAAGGCTCGCCAGAAACACGGGGCATCAAGCTCCATACGGAGCTTGATAAATATGCCCCTATGTCAGCTAACCATTGTCTCATTATTTGAATGTACGACTATTTCTGCAAAAGACAAAGACTTCCAAGGCTGTGAAAGCTGTTAGGATTTCTATCAATGATGATTCATAGTGTAAATGGTTTTATAGTGATGCTGGTGTTGATGATAGACTTGCTGAATACAGTTCTATTTACATCATTTAACATAATACAGTTGCATTTATCCACCCTGACCAATTGGAACTGCATTGCCTAGGTCTTAATGAATATGTTTCTCTGATCAATTTAGTTTCTCTCTCAGTTGGTGGTTGACAAGGCACAGGTTTGAGGGAAAGAGTTTGTGCAGCTAAACTGGATTGTCATCTCTATGGACACAGTTTTGGATCAGATCTATATTAAGGGAGAACTTGGAACATTGTTTTGACTCTAAAGACCTAGTGATCCATCTTGTATTAATATCAAGGCATCTATTTATCAAGCCGTCAACCGCAAATACGCTGCGTATTTGTGGCGAGCCTGATTCCCCTTAGTTATCAAACCCTACAGACCGGCAAAAGTAGAATTTTGTGACGTAACATATGATCCGACACAGATCGATGCTTACGTCATTACAGATGTTCCGAATGCAAATTCGGCACAATCTGACTACTTTTGCTAGTTATCAATTTCCTACTAGGTACGCTCGCCACTATTCCGGCCCAGCGTACCTGGTTTTCAATCCGCCGCCCTGGAATCAAGGAATAGGAATCAATGGGAGTCTGAAATCAGCGAAAGCTCATGTTCGCTGCTGCCCGATATCCCATTGATTCTTATGGGAACTTTTACACCGAACACCCTAACATGTACCCCGAGTCTAAACGCCCCTAATCTGCCCCCCCTACACCGCCGCCACCTACATTATACTTATTAACCCCTAATCTGCCCCCCCACACCGCCGCCACCTACATTATACTTATTAACCCCTAATCTGCCGCCCCAACACCGCCGCCACCTACATTATACTTACTAACCCCTAACCTGCCGCCCAACACCGCCGCCACCAACATTATACTTATTAACCCTTAATCTGCCCCCCTATACCGCCGCCACCTACCTACATTTATTAACCCCAAATCTGCCGCCCCCTACACCACCGCCACTATATTAAATTTATTAACCCCTAAACCTAAGTCTAACCCTAACACCCCCTAACTTAAATATAATTTAAATAAATATTCCTATAATTAAATAAATTATTCCTATTTAAAACTAAATACTTACCTATAAAATAAACCCTAAGCTTGCTACAATATAACTAATAATTACATTGTAGCTATCTTAGGGTTTATTTTTATTTTACAGGCAAGTTTGTATTTATTTTAACTAGGTACAATAGTTATTTAATAGTTATTAACTATTTAATAACTTCCTAGTTAAAATAAATACAAATATACCTGTAAAATAAAACCTAACCTAAGTTACAATTACACCTAACACTACACTATAATTAGATAAATTCCCCAAACTAAATACAATTAATTACAATTAAATAAAATTATCTAAACTACAAAAAAACACATTAAATTACAGAAAATAAACAAATTACAAGATTTTTTAAACTAATTACACCTAATCTAATCCCCCTAACAAAATAAAAAAGCCCCCCAAAATAAAAAAAGCCCTACCCTACACTAAATTACAAATAGCCCTTAAAAGAGCATTTTGCAGGGCATTGCCCCAAAGTAATCAGCTCTTTTACCTGTAAAAAATTTTTACAAACCCCCCCAACATTTAAAACCCACTACCCACACAACCAACCCTACTCTAAAACCCACCCAATCCCCCTGTAAAAAAACCTAACACTAACCCCTTGAAGAGCACCCTACCGTGAGAAGTCTTCACCCAACCGGGCCGAAGTCCTCAACGAAGCCGGCAGAAGTGGTCCTACAGACAGGCAGAAGTGGTCCTCCAGACGGACAGAAGTCTTCATCCAGACGGCATCTTCTATCTTCATCCATCCGGCGCGCAGCAGCTCCATCTTCAAGACATCCGATGTGGAGCATCCTCTTCATCCGACGTCCTCTTCAACAATGACGGTTCCTTTAAGTGACGTCATCCAAGATGGCATTCCTTCAATTCCGATTGGCTGATAGAATTCTATCAGCCAATCGGAATTAAGGTAGGAAAAATCCTATTGGCTGATGCAATCAGCCAATAGGATTGAAGTTAAATCCTATTGGCTGATCCAATCAGCCAATAGGATTGAGCTCGCATTCTATTGGCTGATCAGCCAATCGGAATTGAAGGGACACCATCTTGGATGACGTCACTTAAAGGAACTGTCATTATTGAATAAGACGTCGGATGAAGAGGATGCTCCGCGTAGGATGTCTTGAAGATGGAGCCGCTCCGCGCCGTATAGATTAAGATAGAAGATGCCGTTTGGATGAAGACTTCTGCCCATCTGGAGGACCACTTCTGCCAGCTTCGTTGAGGACTTCGGCCCAGTTGGGTGAAGACGTCTCACGGTAGGGTGATCTTCAAGGGGTTAGTGTTAGGTTTTTTTAAGGGGGGATTGGGTGGGTTTTAGAGTAGGGTTAGTTGTGTGGGTGGATTGTTTTAATGTTGGGGGGGGAATTGTACTTTTTTTTTACAGGTAAAAGAGCTGATTACTTGGGGCAATGCCCCGCAAAAGGCCCTTTTAAGGGCTATTTGTAATTTAGTGTAGGGTAGGGCTTGTTTTATTTTGGGGGGGGCTTTTTTATTTTGTTAGGGGGACTAGATTAGGTGTAATTAGTTTAAAAATCTTGTAATTTGTTTATTATTTTCTGTAATTTAGTAGGTTTTTTTTGTACTTTAGATAATTTTATTTAATTGTATTTAATTGTATTTAGTTTAGGGGATTTATTTAATTATAGTGTAGTGTTAGGTGTAATTGTAACTTAGGTTAGGTTTTATTTTACAGGTATATTTGTATTTTATTTATTTTTTTTCAAAATCTTTTTATTGAAAAGAGTCTGCTTGTACATTACAACAATTGCATTCAACATCCATAATCAATTAATAGCAAACAAAAAAAAAAGAAGATTTATCAGACCTTGGAGCAAACTCACAGTTTCAAATAATAAAATAAAAGAAAAATACAAATAAAAGAAAAATAAGAGAAATAAAAATAAGCAATTGTCAAGTTTCAATATTAATCTAGTTCCATTTCAGGTAGGCTGTCTAGAGAGCACATGGCATAGTGCCGGTCTACACCAGTATCCTTTTCGCATAATTTATGGTTTTTATCTTATTGTTAGATTCTCAATCGTAAGGGGGGTATTAGTGAAGTTTCTAAGATATTCATCCCACATTGTTCGCATATAGATAAAACTGTCTATGTTCCCTTTCTTAAATGCTGAATATTCTTCTAATTCCAACAGCTCAGAAACTTTGTTTCTCCATGTTAGCAAACATGGAATGTCCTTAGTCTTCCAGGACCTTGCTACTAGAATTTTAACACTATTGGTAAAAGTACGAAACAGGGGAACTAAGTACTTTGAAGGGAGTTGGACTGACCTATTTAGCAGCTATATCTGCGGGTCTGAGGGAATGGGTATACCCAATATGAGTTCAACTTCTCGCATAATGTCGTACCATAAATGATTCAGCCGCAAGCACCACCACCACATATGCCCCATCCCGCTACCAACATGTCCGCATCTCCAACATCTATTAATAACCTTGGGGAATAGTCGTGCATTTTTCGAGGGGTAAGGTACCAGCAATGAAGTATCTTATAATTGATTTCCAAGACGGCAGCTGAGGCAGATGCTTTTTTAGTGTTTGAGAATATATTGAATGCCGTTTGTGGCAATATAATTATACCTAGTTCTCTTTCCCACATTTCTATGGAGTGTGGGAGTACACCTGGAAGGGGCTGGGTTAATATTTTATATATAATGGAGAGGGAATGTTGTACCGGGGATCTGGACATATAAAGTTTCTCTAGGTTAATGGGGGAGCGAGCCAAGTTACAAAAGTGTTTATATGTGGTTAAGAAATTGTGAAGTCTCCTATAAGAAAACCAGTTTCTAGCCCAGTTATAGCCCTTATCAATCAACTGGTCTTGTGTACATATAGAGTCATTTGTGGTGACGTGGTATGCCTGTATGTCTTGGACAAGTGGGGCCCCAGCGTGTCGGTTGTATAGTGTGTTTATGGAAAAGTCTGCGTTGTGGATCAAGGAAGTCAGTGGGCCCAGGCTGGAGGACAGGTAAGGATTGGGTCGAGATGCCAGCTCCCACTGAGCTAAGGTTTCCCTCATTATTGGATTGGGGATTAGTTTGATCTTTGCGGAAAAGTCAGGACTCCAGCAGATACTTGCCAAAGACAATTCAGAATTCAATTCAAGGACCCACCTCTTCTGCTCCCCTTCGACTCTCCTATTAAGTATTCTTTGTAGGAAAATAGATGACCTTTAAGCCTCTAGATCTGGCACGCCCATACCCCCCAGGTGTCCAAACAAAGACATGGTAATTCTATTTATTCTAGGTGGTTTCTTTTGCCAAACGAAGGAGCCAAACAAACTCTGTATTTGCGGGAGGTACCTAGGGGGTAGGGGGATCGGGAGTGCTTGCATAATGTAGAGGAGTCTGGGAAAGATATTCATTTTTATAGTGTTTATACGCCCCAACCAGGAAAGCTTCCCGCCACTCCAGGAGGAGAGGTCGCATGAGATTGCTGCTTTAATCGGTAAGTAATTTTTATGGAAGATCTGGTCGAAGGAGTCCGGTAGGTAAATTCCGAGGTATTTCATTGCCCTACTACACCATTTGAATGGGCACTGATTTTTAATCCTAGCAACTAAGCATTCTAGCAGGTTGAGGCCCATGATTTCCAATTTATTCTGGTTAACCAAAAAGTTTGTGATGTTATTAAACATAGTCAGCTCAGTCAGAATGTGAGGGATCGATGTGTCAGGATTGGATAAAGTGAAGAGGATATCATCCGCAAAAGGGAAATTTTATAGATGTCCTGTCCCAAAGGGATATCTGTTATGTCTAAATTTTCCCTAATTTTAGATGCCAGGGTTTCGACCAGGCAGGCAAAAAGTAAGGGTGATAACCCTGACGCGTACCGTTTCTGATGGAGATTGGGCGGGATAAGGTGCCATTGATGAAAATCCGAGCGTTCGGAGATGCATGAAGGCCGAATATACGATGAAGAGTTTTCGGACCCATGCCGAAGGCCTCCATGGCTGCTCTTAGAAAGGACCAATTGACACGATCGAAGGCCTTTTCGGCATCGATCGATATAAGTACCGCAGGGATTTTTTGGTTATTAATATGCCAAATGAGCTGGGCATTACGGATGGTGTTGTCCCTGGCCTCACGGCCAGGAACAAACCCCACTTGATCTCTATGAATCAAATTTGGTAATAGTTTATTAAGTCGGATTGTCATTATCTTAGCAAATAATTTAATATCCGTGTTGATAAGGGATATTGGTCGGTAGTTTGAGTCTTGATCCGGCGGCTTATTAAGCTTGGGAATAAAGAGATATGAGCTAAAAGCGCAGAGGGTGGGAAAGGATGCGCCTTATCAACACTATGAAAGTATCTGAGGAGGTAAGGTGCCAAAATCTCTTTGAGGCATACATAATTGTAGTTACCGAACCCATCCGGGCCTGGAGCCTTCCCCGATATTTGTATTTATTTTAACTAGGAAGTTATTAAATAGTTAATAACTATTTAATAACTATTCTACCTAGTTAAAATAAATACAAACTTGCCTGTAAAATAAAAATAAACCCTAAGATAGCTACAATGTAACTATTAGTTATATTGTAGCTAGCTTAGGGTTTATTTTATAGGTAAGTATTTAGTTTTAAATAGGAATAATTTATTTAACGATAGGAATATTTATTTAGATTTATTTAAATTATATTTAAGTTAGGGGGTGTTAGGGTTAGGGTTAGACTTAGGTTTAGGGGTTAATAAATTTAATATAGTGGCGGCGACATTGGGGGCGGCAGATTAGGGTTTAAATGTAGGTAGGTGGCGGCGGTGTAGGGGGGGCATATAAGGGGTTAATAAGTATAATGTAGGTGGTGGTGTGCTCCGGGAGTAGAGGTTTAGGGGTTAAACACTTTATTTAGTTGCGGCGGGGTCTGTGAGTGGCGGTTTAGGGGTTAATACATTTATTAGAGTTGCGGTGGGTTCCGGGAGCGGCGGTATAGGGGGTAAACAGTATAGTATAGTGTGGGTGTTTAGTGACAGGGTACCAAGAAAGCTGGGAAAAAGCTGAAGAGCAGCGAGAAAGATAACTGTTAGTTAACAACAGTCCGCTGCTCATCACACCGTACTTGGTGCGTGGCTTTTTGACAGCTTTTTTTATAATTTTGGAGAACGTATTCAGTTCCGCGGCAGCGATGTTAGGCGATCTTAGGCAAGCGTATTGGTGCCGTCAAATTCAAGTAAGATGACGGCTTGATAAATAGATGCCCAAGCATCTATTCAATTGGATATCATAACAGTGGCATATATCAACAAAGTGAGAAAGAGAATGTGACCTTAAGTCCCAGGCAGATTTCCTGGGTTGTCAAAACATTCATCCTGCAGAGGTATATTTCCATGAGGGTGTTAAATTGGTTAAAAATAAGTTATTTGCCGGATATAAATCTGATAGCAAGAAGGGAAAACTGTAAGGTTATAAGTATTGTACCAGCATTATTTTGCTATAGATGCAAAGTTACTTGAAGGGTTAGACTAGTTTATTATGTCTTTTCATCAAGTGTGGATCCGCTAAGTGATTCAATAGATCAATTGGGCCAAACTTGATACACCAGTAAACCTGTACCAAGTAAGAAATAAAAAATAAAAATGTAAAGGTAGAAATATTCTTTTGGAAACTGGTGGGTTTTTTTTTTTTTGCAGTTTTGGATATTCTTTAAAATACTATGGTTATAGATTTTTCTATTCGTTCCTTTATAGTTTTGGTCCCTTTAATATAATTTCTTTTCCAATGAAAATATGTCTTTCATACTGATATTTTAGCACATTAAATGGTAGCTGATTACATTATACTAATTACCGTATTGAACATATATTTTGGCATAGATAATTTTCTTTTGTATCTCCCTTTCTGATTTTCCATCAGGAAGGATATTGGTTTTCAAACTCTACCAAAGGTCTCTTCTTGCAGTGTTCTGGTTCTTTCATTGTGTCAGAATTCTGACTGAACAATAGACTTTTCCACTTATTTGATTTTTTTACAGCTCTCAAATACTGATTTGTAGCTACTGAAGAAATCAGGAAGCTTCTAAAGTTTGTAAAGTTACTTTAGCCAATTGGATTTACTTTGCTATCAAGAAGACTTAGAAAACAATATTCTTTCTAAGGTCCCTGGCTATTCCATTAGGGATATGCAGCTTCCTGAATGTCCAGTGGGCCAGAAATGCAAGGCAGCTATATGGTCTTTAATATATTAACTTTACTATATTTTACACGGTCAATGTGTCCCAGCAGCATTTAGTTTCACATAAAGGTCATTCAGACCATGCTTGCTCAGATCTAAGTAGATATTGTCTTCCTCCTATTACCTTCATATGGCTCATTTTTGTTACTGACCCACGATATTCATATGGTTTTACAAGACTGTGAAATAAAAACAGGGTTATGCTCACAAATAAATCAGTTTCTTCAAATTCAGAAGTAGAGTTATATTTACTCCCCTGCCTTGTTTTATTTGGGTCCAATCAAACAGGAAGGGGAGGGGTATATGTAGTAGTGGGTCTTCACAAACCTTAATAATTCTGGGATTCATCTACCCCAGTGGTCACAGGACATCTGCTTCCCAGTACAGAATTAGCTATTCCTCCAGGCTTTAAAAAGAAATAAAAACACCTTGGTGCTGGGTGTTTTACACATACATTTTAACAATGTCCCAAATGTTAGCTTTAGACAGAGCAAAGCAACAATCATTTTGTGCATAGATTTGCCTTTACAGCTTTCAAGTTGCTTTTAAGTTAGACTCACCCTAGTAATTACCAGATTCTCTGAGAAAAATCTAAAATGTAAATTAATTATGTACTAAAATGCACTCTGGTATCTGAATATGCATTACATTCCTTTTTATAGTAATAAGAGACATTACTGAATATATTTAATCCAATCCCATGTAGTTATATTGTGTGTTTGCTTAAAAGCAAACAAATACTGCCAAGTTTTGTCTTATAATCTAATATAAACTCTTTAAAACCGGGATCGACATCCCTGACTAGATGTCATCATACCCCACAACAACTGTGCAAAAAAGTGTACCGTAAGTCACTCCCCTGTTTCCTGGCCGATAACAGGTACCGTCGGCTTCAGGTGACTGGAGTGACTAAACGGTTCTTAAGTTAAAACAAACGCGTTTCGGCTGTTGAACAGCCTTTCTCAATGTTAGCTTGTCAGTGTGAAAATTGAATTAGCCGAGGCTGAGAGATTTGCGGTCTTTGAAACTCACTACCTCTTGGGTAGCACCAATCAACTATACGTATGAGCACCACTCCTCTTCATGAACCAATAGGAGGCTTTGGATTGTTACTCTCATTGACAAGTACTGGGTGATTGGATTGCCGTAGGTGTAAGTGAATGTAACCTTCTCTCTAATTGGGTAGATAATATCGTATCTACAGTATTATAACCGCATCTGTCTATGTTATTGTATGTTATTTTAAATCAGTGTTATTAACAACTGATTCGCATATAGCTACAATAAACGGCATTAAGTTATAAGTTAGCTAATAGCATCGCTCATTTTATATGCTAGTTTAGCAATGTGTCAATTTCTCCTGTTAAGTGTAGTCAGTCCACGGGTCATCCATTACTTATGGAATATATCTCTTCCTAACAGGAAACTGCAAGAGAATTACCCAGCAGAGCTGCTATATAGCTCCTCCCCTCACATATCATACTCAGTCATTCTCTTGCAGCCTAACTAAAAAAAGCTGTGAGAGATCTGTGGTGTTTTTTAACTTCTAAATCTAAATTGCTTAATATTCCTTTCAAAGGGCAGACCTTATTCGGGCCAGGCTTGAAAGAAATTATTGCTGACATTACGGGAGGTAAGGGCCATGCTCTACCTCAGGACAATCTGTCTACTTCATCCTCCATGATCCAGATCGTCTCTAGAGAGCTCAGGGGTCTTCAAAATCCATTTTGAGGGAGGTAATCAGGCACAGCAGTCCTGTGACAGTGTATTTGACTGTGAGAAAAACGTTAATTATATAATTGTTATCCGTTTTTGGGTACTAAGGGGTTAATCATCCATTTGCTGGTGGGTGCAATCCTTTGCTAACTTAATACATTTACTGTGAAGCTGACTGCATGGAGATTGAACCCTTGATTCTATCAAAGCGTGGCTTCTCGGAGTCGGTTATTGATACCTTAATACAGGCTTGGAAGCCTGTTACCAGAAAAATTTACCATAAGATATGGCGTAAATATTTACATTGGTGCGAATCCAAGAGTTACTCATGGAGTAAGGTTAGGATTCCTAGGATATTGTCCTTTCTACAAGAGGGTTTAGAAAAGGGCTTATCTACTAGTTCGTTAAAGGGACAGATTTCTGCTCTGTCTATTCTTCTACACAAACGTCTGGCTGAAGTTCCAGACGTTCAGGCTTTCTGTCAGGCTTTAACTAGGATTAAGCCTGTGTTTAAGTCTGTTGCTCCGCCGTGGAGCTTAAACTTAGTTCTTAATGTTCTTCAAGGCGTTCCATTTGAACCCCTTCATTCCATTGATATCAAGCTGTTATCTTGGAAAGTTCTGTTTTTGATAGCTATTTCCTCGGCTCGAAGAGTCTCTGAGTTATCTGCCTTACATTGTGATTCTCCTTATCTGATTTTTCATTCAGACAAGGTAGTCCTGCGTACTAAACCTGGGTTCTTACCTAAGGTAGTTACTAACAGGAATATCAATCAAGAGATTGTTCTTCCATCTCTGTGTCCTAACCCTTCTTCAAAGAAGGAACGACTTTTGCATAATCTGGACGTAGTCCGTGCCCTGAAATTCTATTTGCAGGCAACTAAGGATTTTCGTCAAACTTCTTCCCTGTTTGTCGTTTACTCTGGACAGAGGAGAGGTCAAAAGGCTTCGGCTACCTCTCTCTCTTTTTGGCTTCGTAGCATAATACGCTTAGCCTATGAGACTGCTGGACAGCAGCCTCCTGAAAGGATTACAGCTCATTCTACTAGAGCTGTGGCTTCCACCTGGGCCTTTAAAAATGAGGCCTCTGTTGAACAGATTTGCAAGGCTGCGACTTGGTCTTCGCTTCACACTTTTTCAAAATTTTACAAATTTGACACTTTTGCTTCGTCGGAGGCTATTTTTGGGAGAAAGGTACTTCAGGCAGTGGTTCCTTCTGTTTAATGTTCCTGCCTTGTCCCTCCCTTCATCCGTGTACTTTAGCTTTGGTATTGGTATTCCATAAGTAATGGATGACCCGTGGACTGACTACACTTAACAGGAGAAAACATAATTTATGCTTACCTGATAAATTCCTTTCTCCTGTAGTGTAGTCAGTCCACGGCCCGCCCTGTTTTTACGGCAGGTCTAAATTTTAATTAAACTCCAGTCACCACTGTACCCTATGGTTCCTCCTTTCTCGTCTGCTTTGGTCGAATGACTGAGTATGATATGTGAGGGGAGGAGCTATATAGCAGCTCTGCTGGGTAATTCTCTTGCAGTTTCCTGTTAGGAAGAGATATATTCCATAAGTAATGGATGACCCGTGGACTGACTACACTACAGGAGAAAGGAATTTATCAGGTAAGCATAAATTATGTTTTTGTCATTGATGCATTCAATGCTAATATGACTTGCACTTCAATATGAACTCATGATGCTACCTATTCAGATCCGTCATAATTTAAAAAGAGGTAACTGGATATTCCGTGTGTAGACTTCAACTTTTTAAAATTATCATCAAATATAGAGTTAGATAGAATTTCTGATTGCTGTCTCCATAAATATGGTATCCTTCTTCTTTATGTATCTGGTGAGGTTAAACCATTATATTACATTAGACCGTTGCTACGGTCTAATGTAATATAATGGTTTAACCTCACCAGGGCTTTATTATATTGCTTTTTACTTAAGGCTGGTTTATATTATTATATTATTATATAAAATGATATCACCATTAAGGAGTTATATGGATGAGCACTTGGTGTGTTGCAAATAGGGGGATACAGAGAAGTAGATAGGGTTCCCAAACAATTGTTCAATTAATACTTTCCAAAATCATGTGCCATATCATATGCAGTCTGACATGTCATACAGTCTTATGGGAAGCAGTGTCATATGCTGCTATGGTTCAGCCACACCATTTAGGAAATTAGATTTCTGATAAAAATTAGGAATGGGCCATTTTCATTTAAAGGGACATTCTAATGCAGCAATATAATTCTCAGATTTGTTAGAGGCATTAATTATTACATTATTAAAGACGTTAAACACATAGTTAAACTCACGCTTTTTGCCTTTGCAGAGCAGGACATGACTGGTTATCCAGTCAGGCCAGTGTATGTACGAAGCTTCCACTCACCAGCCCTGTCTTCCTCAGAACCTGCAAGGGAGCAATTCCTGCAACTGGGTTTATGCATGTGATTAACATGTTTGCATTGGTTTTGCATTAGTTAAATCCATAGTTGCAAACAACCATTCATGTACTAATAATATGATCTAAAGAAAAATTGGACATTTTGTTATTACTTTAGAATGTTCCCTTAATAATTCAGAATGTTTGCTGTATTTACTGTGTATCGTAAAGGAGCACAACTATTTGGTTGTTTGATTTCTTGTGACAGAACAGGACAGCCAAGTGATTTATTAGCGTCCTAATTAAATGTCCACAGTTCTTGGAACAACTTTTTAAGATTGGAAAATGGCATTGTAAGCATTCCTTTTTCAATTATATTGACAATCTATATAAGGTTACATGCCATTCATAAGTGTAGGAAAAGGTAAGGGCTTCGCTTCTGACAACGACTCTGTAAGGTGTCTGGTATCCGTGAAAAACATTTGTTAGGAATGTGATACTATCCACAGGGGAGTGTTTTGACAGCTCAGAGGCTATCATATTTGTGTCTTGTTATTTTTATCCTAGTGCATTATTTGTTTTGCTTTCCATCTAGTTATCACAATGTATCTCATAGCATATAAATATAACTGTATGTATTTGTTCTTTTTTCCATACATATTTGAGAAGCAATAATATACTTAGTTATATAATAAACATCTTTGAAGACACATCAGAGTTTAGTCGCAACCAAAAAACAAGACAAAGAAATGTTGATTCTCAATTGTGATAGATCCCCCCCCCCAATACCTAGATATACAGACAGACAGATGATAGATGGATAGATAGATTGATAGATAGATCAGCCCTAGGCATTCAATAGTTAATCTTGTTGAGAGGATGAATTGTGAGATTCACCCTAATACATAGATAGATAGATAGATAGATAGATAGATAGATAGATAGATAGATAGATAGACCGACTGAGACAGACAGACAGATAGATAGATCAGCCCTAGGCATTCAATAGTTAATCTTGTTGAGAGGATGAATTGTGATCTTCACACCAATACATAGATAGACTGACTGAGATAGATAGATAGATAGATAGATAGACTGAGACAGACAGACATACAGATAAATAGAGTACCCAAGGCATTAAATAGTAAAGTTTGTTGAGAAAATATATTGTGAGATTCATCCCCAAATACAAATTTGATATGATATAAATGGGAAACATAATACCATACACAAGTATGCCCATTCAGCTGACAATTGCAGTACTTTATTTTATGCACTTTGCTTATATTTCTCTCTATGTTTTCTCTAGCCTGCAGCATCTGTAATCCGGGATTTCCTCACTTTGTTAGCTGTATGTCACACTGTTGTTCCTGAAAAGGAGGGAGATACAATAATCTATCAGGCTTCCTCACCAGGTGGGTAATAGCTTTCTTTGCTCCTATTGAGTTAGGAGGTGTTGTGATAATTTGCTAGAAAAGCCCCCCCAAAACATTTATCTAATAAAAACAAGATTCAGTTCTTGAAGAAGAAAATGATACACTTCATGGTCTTCCCAGTCTGGAGGTCATCTTACATTGTGGTTGTGTCTAGGATTAGGTAGTAATTATTAGACGGCAAAGAACATACATGTGAGAATCAGAGAGCAAAAAGGAGTCTAGTAATTACATTAAAGGGACAGTGCTCTGTACAATTTTCCCTTTTAATTTCTCCCCAATTATCCATTTTACCTGCACGAGAGCATTAAATTGTTTACAAATATTTCCTTAACTTTTATTTTGGTATTTGAAATAGCAATTTTTCCTTGTGGTATTCCCACATATACTTAAAATTTCAATACTTAAGTAGTGGCTATAGAAAAGCTATGTAAACATAGCGAGCAGAAGAAATTAAAATTGCTGGTGGGAGGTAGGAACGATAAGTAATAAAATGTTAATTTCAAATTGTTCTCTCTAATTATTATTTTATTATTATCAGTTATTTGTAGAGCGCCAACAGATTCAGCAGCGCTATAAACAAAGGCGGTATACAAGATAACATTTATAGGGATCAAATGGGTAGAGGGCTCTGCCGAGAGCTGCCCTGTTGTAGTCAACTCTTATGAAGGTGATCTGCAAACAGTTGGACTCTTAGGCTTACATGCTAAGGGGGTTCATGGCGGATAGTAATGGAGGGGAGGAACTGGTATTAGGAAAGGTTAGTGTAGGTTGTATGTTTCCCTGAACAGTAGAGTCTCTGAGGAAACGATGATCAAAAACTCACCGTCATGACTCCTGGAGAGAAATCACAGAGCCCTGGATGGCAAAATAAACACCTTTCAAACTAAAATTGTAATTTCTAAAAAAAATTCAGGGACCTCGCCTTACTGACGAGACTTCTTAGGTCATCTCATGTGAGCGGAGATCTTTAGATCATCAAGAATTGTGCTTTGTTATATAGACAGAAATAAGGAAACATGTATGAGTGATAAAATAAGGAGATCTGGTTTTTCCTGTAAGCTCAACCAATTGTAACGGGTGTCAAAGAACACGTCCACTATTTCATATGCAAAATTAAACCTAAACGAGCAACTTATCATACATTTTATATTCTGCTGCTGGTATAACAAGGGTACACTGTCTATTTTAATATTGGCCTTGGGCAGCATAAAATATACATACATAGTTAATTGTAGGGACACGCCACAAACATTACTGTTCACACTGCTTTCTATTAATCATTATTAAAATCACTGCTCATTTAAAGAAGGGATCTAAATTACTGTCAACACTAAGGTTGACAAAATTTGTAATAATAAAGCTTCCCTACTTTTACTTAAAAAATAACATTAAAAATTAACTAGATTTGCTATGGTTGACAGGTGTCTAGCAGGCATCTTAAAACTGACTGGGTCTGATCTGAAGTCATATGTGAGCATGTGCTGACAGAGGCTAAAACCGTACATTTGCTATGGACATATAGGGGCTACAGGGTGATGGATCTGATTTGATCTTTGTTATGGGCATACAGCTAATGGTGGCTACACAGCCATGGGTCTAATCTGACATTTATGGGCATAAAGCTGGCAGGGGCTACAGAGTCTAGAGTTTAATCTTAGTTTGTCTGATCTGATATTTGTTTTGGGCATACTGATGACAAGGGCTGCAGGGTCATGGGTCTGATCTTAGATTTGTTGTGGGCATACAGCTGACAGTGGTTACAGGGTCTTTGGTCTGATCTTAGATTTGTTGTAGGCATACAGCTGACAGGAGCAGCAGGGTCATGGGTCTGATCTGAGATTTGTTGTGGGCAGGGGCGTATTAAGGCATTGGCCTAGGGCGACAGATTTTGAGGGGCGGCAGAGTTTTGAGTCCCTAGGGCCACTCTACTTAACTCAGGGCCGGGTGGCTAAATCAACCCTTACCAATTACAAATGACTTAAATGGCTGGCCCGGCTATTGCTATAGCCTATGGGATTGTATGTGGGTGCGCATGACGTGGTAACAGTGGAGGCGGAGCTCACTTGCGCAGCCTGGCCTGAGAGGGAATGCGGTATTCTTCCTGGCTCCACCGCGGGCGAGACCATACACGCACACCGTAGATGAGTTGAGAGGCAGTGAGTTAGGTTAGGTAAGAATTTAGGATGAATGGTGAATGATGACGCGGCAGCGGGAGCCTCTCTGAGGGCAGCCTAGCACAGCATAAAAAATATGCATCATGATCCACGTGTAAGCAGCACGCTAAATACAAAGAATTTAAATATTAATTAATATAGGCCAATCTGCAGCTCAATCCCAGCCTGCAGGCAAGCTCTAACGGAAACAGCATATGCCTTTCTCCCTTCAATACATCTTCATTAGGCATTAAAATACTTAAACGGATTAGTCACTAAATACTTGTACATTTACTGTTTGTCTATCTGTCATACATGCAAAGAATAAGTATTTATTGCTGAATCTATACAATTATGTGACTTAAAACAGAACTGAAAATATGTTGTATGCATTTAATACATTCAGAAACAATACAAGTATATACTTTATTATGATTGTATCATGTGACTTCATCCACTAGGATACAATTCCTAAACTTATCATAACTAGTGATGTTGTGAACTTAAAATTTTCCATTCGCAAACGGCGAACGCGAACTTCCGCAACTGTTCGCGAACGGACGAACTGGGCGAACCGCCATTGACTTCAATAGGCAGGCAAATTTTAAAACCCACAGGGACTCTTTCTGGCCACAATAGTGATGGAAAAGTTGTTTCAAGGGTACTAACACCTGGACTGTGGCATGCCGGAGGGGGATCCATGGCAAAACTCAGACGTAAAATTACATAGTTGATGCAGAGTCTGGTTTTAATCCATAAAGGGCATAAATCACTTAACATTCCTAAATTGTTTGGAATAACGTGCTTTAAAACATCAGGTATGATGTTCTATCGATCAGGTAGTGTAAGGCTTATGCCCGCTTCACAGTGACAGACCAAACTCCCCGTTTAATGCACCACAAACAACCGCAAACAGTCCATTTGTACAACCGCAAACTCCCCATTTGTACAAGGTTGGATACCAAGCTAGCCATGTCCCGTTCTTTGTCCTCACTGATGTCATTGAAGGTCTCTTCCTCCACCCAGCCACGTACAACACCAAGGGTCCCCGAAAGGTGACAACAAGCCCCCTGGGACGCCTGCTGTGTTTGGTCTTCCACCTCCTCAAAGCCACCTTCCTCCTCTGACTCCTCTTCTTCAGACTCCTCTCTCTGCGTTATTATAAGGTGTGTTAAGTAGTACTATTCCTATCAGTTTAATCCCTGTTCCATCCCCTATCAGGGGACGTGTATATGGCATGGATTTTAGGAACCGGGAGATGGAAAAAGATGCTTGGTCGATCCTCCTACTTCAAATTTGGGGCACTGCACGTGCAATCGTGGCCGGACTTTTAGCCGACGGACATTTGGCCGATGGACATTTGGCCGACGGACATTTGGCAGAAACACAAGTGGCTGTCAGATAACAGTCCGGCCACGAGATAGATTTGATAGATAGATAGATAGATAGATACATAGATTAGATAGATAGATCAATAGATGCAATAGATACATTTGATAGATACGATAGATAGATAGATTTGATAGATAGATAATTTCCCAGACAGAGAATTACAAGTCGTGCGATCTGGGACCCATGGTAAGGTTCCCAGAGGCAGTTGCGGTGCCAGGGGACGTGTATATGGCATGGATTTTAGGAACCGGGAGATGGAAAAAGATGCTTGGTCGGTCCTCCTACTTCAAATTTGGGGCATTGCGCGTGCAATCTACTGTGCCACCAGATATGAGTGGTGTGTTAAGTAGTACTATTCTTATCAGTTTAATCCCTGTTACGTCCCCTATCAGGGGACGTGTATATGGCATGGATTTTAGGAACCGGGAGATGGAAAAAGATTCTTGGTCGGTCCTCCTACTTCAAATTTGGGGCACTGCGCGTGCAATCTACTGTGCCACCAGATATGAGTGGTGTGTTAAGTAGTACTATTCTTATCAGTTTAATCCCTGTTACGTCCCCTATCAGGGGACGTGTATATGGCATGGATTTTAGGAACCGGGAGATGGAAAAAGATGCTTGGTCGGTCCTCCTACTTCAAATTTGGGGCACTGTGCGTGCAATCGTGGCCGGACTTTTAGCCGACGGACATTTGGCCGACGGACATTTGGCCGAAACACAATTGGCTGTCAGATAACAGTCCGGCCACGAGATAGAAAGATTTGATAGATAGATAGGTAGATACATAGATTAGATAGATAGATCAATAGATGCAATAGATACATTTTATAGATACGATAGATAGATTTGATAGATAAATAGATAGATTTGATAGGTAGATAATTTCCCAGACAGAGAATTACAAGATGTGCGGTCTGGGACCCATGGTAAGGTTCCCAGAGGCAGCTGCGGCGCCAGGGGACGTGTATATGGCATGGATTTTAGGAACCGGGAGATGGAAAAAGATGCTTGGTCGGTCCTCCTACTTCAAATTTGGGGCACTGCGTGTGCAATCTACTGTTCCACCAGATATGAGTGGTGTGTTAAGTAGTACTATTCTTATCAGTTTAATCCCTGTTACGTCCCCTATCAGGGGACGTGTATATGGCATGGATTTTAGGAACTGGGAGATGGAAAAAGATGCTTGGTCGGTCCTCCTACTTCAAATTTGGGGCACTGCGCGTGCAATCTAATGTGCCACCAGATAGGAGTGGTGTGTTAAGTAGTACTATTCCTATCAGTTTAATCCCTGTTACGTGCCTTTTTTTTGGTTTGGTTTTTGAAGCCACAGTGCAGCACCAGAGGCCAGAAAAATTTGGCATGTATTGTTACAGCCGCTGCTGTAGCAGCGGCCAGAAAAATTAATGTTTGTTTCCCAGGCAGAAAGTGCCCTAAAACATTGCGGCTTGAACCCTAGTTGGTGGCGGATAAATCACGCAAGTCATCCGGCATTCGAAGATAAAAAAAAGCAGCGTGTGGACCATTTTTAGCCCAAGGCAGCTCATCTCATCAGGCCTTTTTTACTCGAATGTATCGCCCAATGTCAGTCCCTTCGGGATCCATCCCTCATTCATCTTAATAAAGGTGAGGTAATCTAGACTTTTTTGACCTAGGTGACTTCTCTTCTCAGTGACAATACCTCCTGCAGCACTGAAGGTCCTTTCTGACAGGACACTTGAAGTTCTATCGCAAATTGGGATATCTCAGGCCACAGGTCAAGCCTGCACACCCAGTAGTCAAGGGGTTCATCGCTCCTCAGAGTGTCGAGATCTGCAGTTAAGGCGAGGTAGTCTGCTACCTGTCGGTCGAGTCGTTCTCTGAGGGTGGACCCCGAAGGGCTGTGGTGATGCGCATGTCCTCCATCAACAACACGTCTGTAAAGCGTCCTGTCCTTGCCGGCGTGGTCGTGGGAGGAGGAGGATTACTTTCACCTCTTCCCCTGTTAGATTCCCGTTGTGCTGTGACATCACCCTTATACGCTGTGTAAAGCATACTTTTTAATTTATTTTGGAACTGCTGCATCCTTTCCGACTTGCGGTAGTTCGGTAACATTTCAGGCACTTTATGCTTATACCGGGGGTCTAGTAGCGTGGACACCCAGTACAGGTACAGTACAGGTCGTTCTCCTTCAGCTTTTTTATACGAGGGTCCCTCAACAGGCACGACAGCATGAAAGACCCCATTTGCACAAGGTTGGATGCCGAGCTACTCATGTTCCGTTCCTCGTCCTCAGTGATCACACTGAAGGTATCTTCTTCCCCCCAGCCACGTACAACACCACGGGTACCAGATAGGTGACAACGAGCACCCTGGGATGCCTGTTGTGGTTGGTCTTCCTCCTCCTCCTCAAAGCCACATTCCTCCTCTGACTCCTCTTCCTCACAATCCTCTTCCAGCGTTGCCGCTGGTCCAGCAAGTGATGCTGATAAGGCTGTTTCTGGTGGTGATGGTGACCACAACTCTTCCTCTTCACGCTCATCTACGGCCTGATCCAGCACTCTTTGCAGGGCACGCTCCAGGAAGAAAACAAATGGTATGATGTCGCTGATGGTGCCTTCGGTGCGACTGACTAGGTTTGTCACCTCCTCAAAAGGACGCATGAGTCTACAGGCATTGCGCATGAGCGTCCAGTAACGTGGCAAAAAAATTCCCAGCTCCGCAGAGGCTGTCCTAGCACCCCGGTCATACAAATACTCGTTAACGGCTTTTTCTTGTTGGAGCAGGTGGTCGAACATTAGGAATGTTGAATTCCAACGTGTCGGGCTGTCGCAAATCAAGCGCCTCACTGGCATGTTGTTTCATCACTGGATATCGGAAAAGTGCGCCATGGCCATGTAGGAACGCCTCAAATGGCCACACACCTTCCTGGCCTGCTTCAGAACGTCCTGTAAGCCTGGGTACTTATGCACAAAGCGTTGTACGATCAGATTACACACATATGCCATGCACGGCACATGTGTCAACTTGCCCAATTTCAATGCCGCCATCAAATTACTTCCGTTGTCAGAAACCACTTTGCCGATCTTCAGTTGGTGCGGAGTCAGCCACTGATCCACCTGTGCGTTCAGGGCGGACAGGAGTGCTGGTCCGGTGTGACTCTGCTTTCAGGCAAGTCAACCCCAAGATGGCGTGACACTGCCATATCCGGGATGTGGAATAGTACATGGGGAGCTGGGGGGGTGTCGTTGATGTGGAGCAAGACGCAGCAGCAGAAGAGGACTCAGCCGAGGAGGTTATGGAAGAGGATGGAGTAGGAGGAGTAGAGGAGGTGGCAGCAGGCCTGCCTGCAAGTCATGGCGGTGTCGCCAACTCCTCTGCAGAGCCACGCATTCCATGCTTGGCAGCCGTCAGCAGGTTTACCCAATGCGCAGTGTAGGTGATATACCTGCCCTGACCATGCTTTGCAGACCAGCTATCAGTGGTCCGATGGACCCTTGCCCCAACACTGTGTGCCAGACATGCCATTACTTCCTTTCGCACAATCGAGTACAGGTTGGGGATTGCCTTTTGTGCAAAGAAATTTCGGCCGGGTACCTTCCACTTCGGTGTCCCAATAGTTACAAATTTTTTGAACGCCTCAGACTCCACCAGCTTGTATGGTAAAAGCTGGCGGGCTAAGAGTTCAGACAAGCCAGCTGTCAGACGCCGGGCAAGGGGATGACTTTGTGACATTGGCTTCTTACGCTCAAACATGTCCTTGACAGACACCTGGCTGTGGGCAGATGAGCAGGAACTGCTCCGGAAGAGAGACAGAGTGGCGGATGGTTGAGAGGGGGCAAGGAGGACAGCAGTGGTTGACATGGCTGAAGATGCTGGACCAGGAGGAGGATGGCGGCTTTGAGTTTGTGTGCTGCTTCTACTCATGTGTTGATCCCATATGCGTTTGTGATGTGCGATCATGTGCCTTCTCAAAGCAGTTGTACCTAGGTGGGTATTGGACTTCCCATGACTCAGTTTCTTTTGGCACAGGTTGCAAATGGCATCGCTGTTGTCAGAGGCAGACACACAAAAAAAATGCCACACTGCTGAGCTCTGCGATGACGGCATTCTGGTGGTGGCAACAGCATGCGTTGATTGGCGTTCTGTCTGGCTGACCCCGGGTGCCGATGCATGCTGTCTGACTGTGCCACTAGCTCCTTGCGACGACCTACCCCTGCTGCCAAATCGTCTCCTCCTCCTCTCTGTCTCCACATCTGAACTTTCCCCCTGTTCTTCTTCTCTTCTAGCGGGCACCCACGTGACATCCACAGACGCATCGTCATCATCAACCGCTTCACTTGTATCTGATAAATCAACAAAGGAAGCAGCAGCGGGTACAACATCATCATCATCACACCGTACGTCCATGTCTGTAATGCTGCCTGACTGAGACATATCACTGTTATCTACATCCTCTGTCAATGATGGTTGCGCATCACTCATTTCTTCCAACTGATGTGTAAAAAACTACTCTGACAGATCAAGTGAAGTGGCTGTGGTGCTAGCGTTGGTGGTGGTGGCAGGCAGGCGAGTGGTAACTTGAGAGGTGCCCGAAGATAAGCTGGTGCGTCAAGGTTCGGAGCGGAAGCTATAGAAGATTGGGTGTCCTGTGTTAAAAAGTAAACTATTTCCTCAGAACTTTTCAAGTTCATGGGACGTTGCCTCTGAACACTGGGCATTATTCTAGGGCCAAAGGGAATCACAGCACCACGACCACGACGGCACCTGCGGGGTGGCCTGCCTCTGCCTGTCATTTTTTTTTAAATGTACACTTACACTACTATTAAACAAGATATGAGTGGTGGCACTGGGCGGCAAGTGGGCACAGTACACGCTGTGAGTCTGACACAAAAAAGCAGACTGATGTTTCACAGTCCAAAAAGTTTTTATTTTTTTAAATGTACACTTACACTACTATTAAACAAGATATGAGTGGTGGCACTGGGCAAGTGGGCACAGTATACGCTGTGAGCCTGACACAAAAAAGCAGACTGATGTTTCACAGTCCAAAAAGTTTTTATTTTTTTAAATGTACACTTACACTACTATTAAACAATATATGAGTGGTGGCACTGGGCAAGTGGGCACAGTATACGCTGTGAGCCTGACACAAAAAAGCAGACTGATGTTTCACAGTCCAAAAAGTTTTTATTTTTTTAAATGTACACTTACACTACTATTAAACAAGATATGAGTGGTGGCACTGGGCAAGTGGGCACAGTGTACGCTGTGAGCCTGACACAAAAAAGCAGACTGATGTTTCACAGTCCAAAAAGTTTTTATTTTTTTAAATGTACACTTACACTACTATTAAACAAGATATGAGTGGTGGCACTGGGCGGTAAGTGGGCACAGTATACGCTGTGAGCCTGACACAAAAAGCAGACTGATGTTTCACAGTCCAAAAAGTTTTTATTTAAATGTACACTTACACTACTATTAAACAAGATATGAGTGGTGGCACTGGGCAAGTGGGCCCAGTATAAGCTGTGAGCCTGAAACAAAAAAGCAGACTGATGTTTCACAGTCCAAAAAGTTTTTTTTGTTTTTAAATGTACCCTTACACTACTATTAAACAAGATATGAGTGGTGGCACTGGGCGGCAAGTGGGCACAGTATACGCTGTGAGCCTGACACAAAAAGCAGACTGATGTTTCACAGTCCAAAAAGTTTTTATTTTTTTAAATGTACACTTACACTACTATTAAACAAGATATGAGTGGTGGCACTGGGCAAGTGGGCACAGTATACGCTGTGAGCCTGACACAAAAAAGCAGACTGATGTTTCACAGTCCAAAAAGTTTTTTTTGTTTTTAAATGCACACTTACACTACTATTAAACAAGATATGAGTGGTGGCACTGTGCAAGTGGGCACAGTATACGCTGTGAGCCTGACACAAAAAAAGCAGACTGATTTTTCACAGTCCAAAAAGTTTTTATTTTTTTAAATGTACACTTACACTACTATTAAACAAGATATGAGTGGTGGCACTGGGCAAGTGGGCACAGTATACGCTGTAAGCCTGACACAAAAAAAGCAGACTGATGTTTCACAGTCCAAATTTTTTTTTGTTTTTTTAATTTACACTACCGTTACACATGATATGAGTGGTGGCACTGGGCAAGTGGGCACAGTATACACTGTGAGCCTGGCACACACGCTGGCAGGCAGGCAACTGCAATTAGATTACACAAGCAGACTGATGTTTCACAGTCAAAAAAGTTTTTTTTTTTTATTTACATTACTGTTACACCAGATATGAGTGGGGGCACTGGGCAAGTGGGCACAGTATACGCTGTGAGCCTGGCACACACGCTGGCAGGCAGGCAGGCAACTGCAATTAGATTACACTAGCAGACTGATGTTTCACAGTCGAATAAAAGTTGTTGTTTTTTAAATTTACAATACTGTTACACCAGATATGAGTGGTGGCACTGGGCAAGTGGGTCTGGCACATACGCTGGCAGGCAGGCAACTGCAATTAGATTACACTAGCAGACTGATGTTTCACAGTCGAAAAAGTTTTTTTTTTTTTAATTTACACTACTGTTACACCAGATATGAGTGATGGCACTGGGCAAGTGGGCCTGGCACACACGCTGGCAGGCAGGCAGGCAACTGCAATTAGATTACACAAGCAGACTGATGTTTCACAGTCAAAAAAGTTTTTTTTTTTTTCATTTACACTACTGTTACACCAGATATGAGTGGTGGCACTGGGCAAGTGGGCCTGGCACACACGCTGGCAGGCAGGCAACTGCAATTAGATTACACAAGCAGACTTATGTTTCACAGTCAAAAAAGTTTTTTTTGTTTTTTTTTCATTTACACTACTGTTACACCAGATATGAGTGGTGGCACTGGGCAAGTGTGCCTGGCACACATGCTGGCAGGCAGGCAACTGCAATTAGATTACACTAGCAGACTGATGTTTCACAGTCAAAAAAGTTTTTTTTTTAAATTTACACTACTGTTACACCAGATATGAGTGGTGGCACTGGGCAAGTGGCTTGGCAGGCAGGCAACTGCAATTTGATTACACAGGGAAAAAAATGATGTTCTAGCCCTAAAAAGGGCTTTTTGGGGTGCTGTCCTTACAGCAGAGATCAGATGAGTCCTTCAGGACTGTAGTGGACACTGAATACACTAGCCTAGCTATCAATTTCCTATTAAATCACCATCAGCTACACTGTCCCTCCTCTCACTAACAATGCAGCTTCCGAATGAATCTAAAATGGCTGCTGTACAGGAGCTGGGAGGGTCTGGGAGGGAGGGTCTGCTGCTGATTGGCTGGAATGTGTCTGCAGACTGTGAGATACAGGGTCAAAGTTTACTCAATGATGTCGAATAGGTGGCGGATCGAACATCGCATATGTTCGCACACCGTTGCAAACGCGAACAAGCTATGTTCGCTGGGAACTATTCGCCGGCGAACTATTTGCGACATCACTAATCATAACTACTGTTGTATTTTTTTAAGTACTTTTAAAGGCCAGTTTGTATATTCATTACATATTTATCCAAGCAGATATTTTGCTTAAATAACTGTCAATCACCAAAGAAGATGTTTAAGGTTAAACATACTACCTACTGACAAACTATCATACAGTAAAGGATATTTTTTTCTGATATAAACACTTTAATAATCTGACTTGCAAAATAATGTCTTAATATATATATGTGTGTGTGTTTGTGTGTGACCAGAGTGAATGCAAGCCCTGGTGAACATCTACTTAAAAAGACATAATTGTTTTTATTTTTTTACACCCTGCCCAAAAAAAAGGCCTTAAACCTGGGGATTTGAAATATCTATGAATTATATGGATAAAATAAATTATCCAACACACTATTGGGACCAAAA
Organism: Bombina bombina; assembly: GCF_027579735.1. Classification (NCBI taxonomy): domain Eukaryota; kingdom Metazoa; phylum Chordata; class Amphibia; order Anura; family Bombinatoridae; genus Bombina; species Bombina bombina. Next base: position 1,127,857,126 of record NC_069501.1, read on the forward strand.
TTAAGAAATTAAGGAAAATATTTTTTCTAAGTGAATTTCTAACACACAAACATGCATACACCCTGGACAACCACCCCTTACTTATATATAATCAAGAAGGTATCAAGATTACACTGAATTGATATCTTTGATAAGGCAAATATAATAGCTCTGCTAACCGGCATCTATAGAGCAACTCGGGACTAAAGAAGTTCAATACACTATCATTACAAGTATTTGAACTTGTTCCAAGTTATACGAAAGAATTAGAACCCCAATTTAGTGAACTAAAAGTCCACTGCCATTAGCCTCAAATCCTATAGCTAATATTATTATTGGTACAATAACTGATAAATACATATAGCAATTAATTGTATCACTACATTTTCTCTATCATACTAACACCAATAGAACAAGGCCAGACATTATTGACTAAAGAGACAAATATACAAATTATAGCCATATTGCTCATGATAGGGATTTTAATATTGTATGTTATTCACCCATCTTTTAACCAATAAAGGTTATGTTTTAATTATTTCTCTTTTTTCTGCCCTCATATTAGTCTGGACGTAAGAGTGCTACACAAGCATTTTCTTTCTGTGGAACCTAGTTTCACAAATTTTCTAGATAATTCAGATTAATGCCAGCACCACTCCTCTAACCTATAAAATATCACAAACAGGGTAAATATATATATATATCAAATTTGGTGTGTCTAAATTACATAACTAATGGGGCCATAAGCGGCCCTAAAAATAGTTTAATCTGCCCCTCCCTTGTTTTTTTTTTAGGAAATTATGTATTTGAGCCCCATCTTTTTTTTAGGGCTCTAAGAGGGGTAACAAGTTGATATTTTATACAGGTGCTGTCTAGATAAATATAAAGACAAGTATTTGATAAATGTCTCTTTTAATAGCTATACAGTTCCAGAATGATCACTTCACTTGACACTCACTAGATAAATATACACAACTGTGTATGTTTATTGTGAGCTACAACTCCCACCATGCACTACTACTTGGGTAAATGTCACTTCCATTTCCTAGAATATCCAGTTCCAGAGCACTCACTCTGTTCAAGTGGCCCCCATTGGAGAAGCACACTTGGCCATTGGCCCCCAGATACAATGTGCTTGAGACCCCTGATATAAGTGTATTGGAGCCCTTTGCAGTTAAGAAGATGAAAACATGTAAAAATCATATTTAGGCAAAATTCATATTTAATAAAGTGTTATACTGTGTATTTACTGTAAATATTTAACATTCCAATGTTCTTGCAGAATATATTCTAAGCATTTATAAATAGATATTCCTATACATATCTGTATATATCTATACCTATATAATTGTGTGTGTACATATATATATATATATATATATATATATATTTATACATATATATTTGTCAAAAATACCATCATATATATGTAGAAATAAGTATTTATGAATAAATAGAACATATTCTTCTATGTGAAGAACATTGGAATGTGAAAGGTTCATATTTTCATGTCGGGTTAGCGCACTTGATAGTATGCGAGTGTGTTTGCGGAGCGAGTATGGTGTTTTTTCCACTTGTTTGCTCCATTGACTTCTATGTGGTGCTTTGCAATATTGTAGTTCGGCTTTTTACGCTCGTCAGGGTTAGCGCGTGAGTGATATCTGTTTACTTTCAACTTGTAATACAAGCAACCCGATGCGCGCAAAAAAATTACTTCTAGCGCAGTTAACGCTGGGACAGGAGCGTTAAATATCGCTCCACTTGTAATCTGGCCCTAAATGTCCACAAATAGTCATTTAAAAAAAAAAACAAAAAAACTTTATAAACCTATAATTAAATTTCTTAGCAGTAAGGCATTGAAAATACCAAGAAGTGAAACGGAATAAGTAAAAATGAAGAGACTCCCTTTATATCTATATGTTCTTGCAGATGAAGGAGCGCTGGTAAAAGGAGCAAGAAAACTTGGATATGCATTCACCGGCAGGACACCAGATTCAGTTATTATTGATGCAGTAAGTACAAGATAACTTAAAACATTTATATAACTTGCACAATTAATAGCAACAATTATAATGATAAAGAATATATATGTTTAATAATACAAGTAGCTGTACAGGCTACATATATCACTAGGTCATACACTGGATGCTCATTGTTATTTTTAGGTTTGCATGAACGTTTTCTTTTTAAGCATAACTCCTATGAAACGCATCGGCATACTGCCTAATGACTGTGTGTATCCATTTACAGAAAGTAGACTTCAGATTAAAGACCTACAAGTGTGTAACATTGTTTTCTTTTGTGAGTATAGGATTTTACATACATGGTTTTTTAAAAAAAAGAAAATGCTTCCCACCCTCACAGCTTGTCTATATGTCTGGTTCTAGTCACCGTTTGGTTATAAATTAGAGTAAAATGTTGAAACTGTATCTCTCTCTATCAAAAACAAATCCATTAATCAATGACACCCTAATGTCACAAACTCTGGTCTCTTTAAATATCACATGATCATCATAAGAAAGACTCAAGAAATCAACAGAGGAATATTTTGTTTCCAATGATAGGTCATGTGATGCACAACAAAATGATGTACAGACCATATTAAATGATCACAAGTCCGCAGGATACTGCCTTATTTTAAGCTAACGTTCTTTATATTATGTAAACACTGAATTGTTGACATTAGAAACAACCATATGAATCCTTTTCATCTGAGACATTTTATTAGTTTATGTTACATTTTGTTATCTGGGTTTTGACACTTACTCCCCTTGCATTTTGACAGGCAAAGTGTTCAAACAATATACATTTATTTGGGCAATATTTTGTTTCTTCTAAACTGTATCTTTATCAAGAATAGTAACATGTAATTGAATGTCCACATTTATCACTTCTTAAGCTCATGAAGAACTATCAGTGATATGGAGTATTACATTGTAAACTAAGTGATTCCTACTTGCATTTCCCTAGTGTAGAGATAGTGAACCTTTTTGAGCTAGTGTCTAAACTATATGTTCTATAAAAATTCTCTTATGTACTCATGTTCCCTTGGTATGGTCGCTCAATAACCTCTTTGTTTATATACTTCTACCAATGTCTTCATCCACTGCAGCACACCAGACTTTTGTTGTCATTTGGTGGCCGTGTGTATAAAATGACCCTTATTATTGGTGTCAGTGTGTGCATACTTCTTGGGCTATATGTCCCACTTTGTCTGCTCCATTGTCTGCGTCTGCCTTACTATTTGCTCAAATCCTTTAATATTTGCTATATGTGCCCTTATGTCTACCTTAGACTGCTGTATTCTGGGATATGTAGTTCCCCAGGCACTGAGTTTGAGGAATACCTGGTGTGTTTATGTATCATAGTATATCAGAGGCATTGTGCCAGCAAATGTAAGCATGCTTGCCATAGGTTCAAGATCTCTGCCTTAAAGGGACATGAAACCAAACAAGTTTCTTTCATAATTTAGATAGAACATAGAATTTTAAATAACTTTCTGATTTACTTCTGTTATCACATTTGGTTCATTCTCTTGGTATCTTTTGTTCAAGGAGCAGCAATGTATTACTGGGAGTTAGCTGAAGACATCGGGTAAGCCAATGACAATAAGCATATATGTGCAGCCACCAATAAGCAGCTAGCTCCCCGTAGTGTATTACTGCTCTGATCCTACCTAGATATACTTTCCAGCAAAGGATACCAAGAGAGCAAAGCAAATTAGATAATAGAAGTAAACTGGAAAGTTTTTTTGTTTTAAATTGTTTGTTCTATCATAATTTAAATAGGGCATGTAATTTTAAACAACTTTCCAATTTACTTTTATTACCAATTTTGCTTTGTTCTCTTGGTATTCTTAGTTGAAAGCTAAATCTAGGAGGTTCATGTGCTAATTTCTTAGAACTTGAAGACTGCCTCTAATCTGAAAGCATTTTGACAGTTGTTCACCACTAGAGGGCATTAGTTCATGTGTTTTATATAGAGAACATTGAGCTCAGGCACGTGAAGCTCCTAGGAGTCAGCAATAATTGGCTAAAAATGCAAGTCTGTCCAAAGAACTGAAATAAGGGGGCAGTTTACAGAGGCTTAGATACAAGGTAATCACAGAGGTAAAAAGTATATTATTATAACTGTGTTGTTTATGCAAAATTGAGGAATGGGTAATAAAGGGATTATCTACCTTTTTAAGCAATAAAAATTCTGGTGTTTACTGTCCTTTTAAGGCTTTTTCCAACCCTGGTTACTTCGGTCACTAATTCTAGGAAAACGCTTTTGACCATCTCTGATTATTTTTTTCTGAATGTGTCTGCATTTAACAACATGGAATAAATGGTAACATTTTTTAAAGATATTTGAGTAAAGGTGCACAAGAAAGACTAGAGATTAGATTAAGCATAATAATTCTCCTGCTGTAAAACAACAAAACCATGCAGATAAAACGTTTAAACTGCACGGTAACATAAGAATGCTAAAACTGGTGTTATCTGTGTAGAATATAGTGATGGTTTATGTAAAATGTAACTCAGTAACCTTACATTGAGCATGCATACTGTTTACCATTAGGTGGCGCTCTTATAACACGTTTTCAAGAATTTCTAATTTATTTTCTTTTAGATGGGGAAAGAGGAAAGCTTTGAACTTCTAAATGTGCTGGAGTTTTCAAGGTAAAATATATTTATTTTAATCTTGGTGTATCAATCACTTAGCCCACTGGCTGCCAGGGAGTGGTCTACAATACACTGAGCCCTCTCTGACAGCTGAGGAGTTAACTGCAAAATGTATTTGCATTTCCATTCATGCTTTCCATCACTGCAGTCATTATTCAGTACTATGATGTATATTATTTAATCATTATTTGACCATAGTGAATTGAGCAGAACTGCAGTTCAGATTACCATCTAAACCACAAGAAAAATATTTTAAAGCATTGAAACACTACATAGAAATATATATATTTTAAATTCTGGTATTTAAGTACAATAAACTAGAATTATATGAATTTTACATTAATTTTAAACCTTTATATAAATCATTTAAATTCTGTATTCAAACAAAAATAATCTATCACTCTGACATCAGGGTGCTTATAAGGAATCCAAACATTTTGTTCCGGTTCTGGGGAATATGCTCTGAATTGGCCAAGATAAAAATATGTAGTTGTAATACCAGGAAAAATATACATAGGAGTTCCCCGCTTTGTAGTTACCCCGACATGAGTATCTAAGTAGTAAAACTATAGAAATCCTGCAAGCTATGAGGTTTGTATGTAGTCAAATTACATTTCCTTGTTTTTGCTGAACAGGATACGGTGTTCCAAAATAATACAGGCTATAGTAATATATTTAAATAACTCTATAAGGCTACACAAGATAGATAGGTATAACGTGACTGCAGTTTATTTTATGCATACAATAGTGGTCCATGTATAATTAAATTTCATAATATGATATGCCACAACCATTTGTAGCAATAACAAGTTTTTTATACTTGCCCTTTAAAGGAATACACCAAGTTTCATATAACTGCATGTAATAGACACTACTACAGGGAGTGCAGAATTATTAGGCAAATGAGTATTTTGACCACATCATCCTCTTTATGCATGTTGTCTTACTCCAAGCTGTATAGGCTCGAAAGCCTACTACCAATTAAGCATATTAGGTGATGTGCATCTCTGTAATGAGAAGGGGTGTGGTCTAATGACATCAACACCCTATATCAGGTGTGCATAATTATTAGGCAACTTCCTTTCCTTTGGCAAAATGGGTCAAAAGAAGGACTTGACAGGCTCAGAAAAGTCAAAAATAGTGAGATATCTTGCAGAGGGATGCAGCACTCTTAAAATTGCAAAGCTTCTGAAGCGTGATCATCGAACAATCAAGCGTTTCATTCAAAATAGTCAACAGGGTCGCAAGAAGCGTGTGGAAAAACCAAGGCGCAAAATAACTGCCCATGAACTGAGAAAAGTCAAGCGTGCAGCTGCCAAGATGCCACTTGCCACCAGTTTGGCCATATTTCAGAGCTGCAACATCACTGGAGTGCCCAAAAGCACAAGGTGTGCAATACTCAGAGACATGGCCAAGGTAAGAAAGGCTGAAAGACGACCACCACTGAACAAGACACACAAGCTGAAACGTCAAGACTGAGCCAAGAAATATCTCAAGACTGATTTTTCTAAGGTTTTATGGACTGATGAAATGAGAGTGAGTCTTGATGGGCCAGATGGATGGGCCCGTGGCTGGATTGGTAAAGGGCAGAGAGCTCCAGTCCGACTCAGACGCCAGCAAGGTGGAGGTGGAGTACTGGTTTGGGCTGGTATCATCAAAGATGAGCTTGTGGGGCCTTTTCGGGTTGAGGATGGAGTCAAGCTCAACTCCCAGTCCTACTGCCAGTTTCTGGAAGACACCTTCTTCAAGCAGTGGTACAGGAAGAAGTCTGCATCCTTCAAAAAAAACATGATTTTCATGCAGGACAATGCTCCATCACACACGTCCAAGTACTCCACAGCGTGGCTGGCAAGAAAGGGTATAAAAGAAGAAAATCTAATGACATGGCCTCCTTGTTCACCTGATCTGAACCCCATTGAGAACCTGTGGTCCATCATCAAATGTGAGATTTACAAGGAGGGAAAACAGTACACCTCTCTGAACAGTGTCTGGGAGGCTGTGGTTGCTGCTGCACGCAATGTTGATGGTGAACAGATCAAAACACTGACAGAATCCATGGATGGCAGGCTTTTGAGTGTCCTTGCAAAGAAAGGTGGCTATATTGGTCACTGATTTGTTTTTGTTTTGTTTTTGAATGTCAGAAATGTATATTTGTGAATGTTGAGATGTTATATTGGTTTCACTGGTAAAAATAAATAATTGAAATGGGTATATATTTGTTTTTTGTTAAGTTGCCTAATAATTATGCACAGTAATAGTCACCTGCACACACAGATATCCCCCTAAAATAGCTATAACTAAAAACAAACTAAAAACTACTTCCAAAACTATTCAGCTTTGATATTAATGAGTTTTTTGGGTTCATTGAGAACATGGTTGTTGTTCAATAATAAAATTAATCCTCAAAAATACAACTTGCCTAATAATTCTGCACTCCCTGTATAAAGAATAATATGAACAGATACTGATATAAAAATATACTATAAAACCTTTTAAAAACTTACTTCAAAGCTCCCAATTTAGCACTATTGATGAGGTTAGGCTGGGACAACCACTGAAAGGTGCTGAGAGCACAACCTCCCCTGCATATAAAAAGACCCATTTCACAAACAGAAGCGGTCTGAAATCTGTATACAGCAGTATACATCAAAAACCTTTAGGCTTGGTTAGGAGTCTTAAAATCAGCACAATGTTATTTAAAAATAAGCAAAACTATATATTTTTACAAAAACACCCACCCCCAGATGGGTGAAATAAATGGATCATCTACAAAACATGTATGCAAAGAAAAATCTAGTGTACAATGTCCCTTTAAGTGGAAGGTGAAATAAATATAGTGGTCAAATGTATTTTAAATGTAACACAATAGCTTCTTGTTGACAAATTATAACAATCACCTACACCTGGATGTGCTACTACAATGATAGTATGCTGTGTTGTCACTATGAGAGCACGCTTTGTCTCACTACCCGCTCCTGTTCTTTTGTTGGCCATTCAGAAATTAAAGGGACAGTCAAGTCCAAAAAAACTTTCATGTTTCAAATAGGGCATGCAATTTTAAACAACTTTCCAATTTACTTTTATCACCAATTTTGCTTTGTTCTCTTGGTATTCTTAGTTGAAAGCTAGACCTAGAAAGGCTCATATGATAATTTCTAAGCCCTTGAAGGCCGCCTCTTATCTAGGGTTGCCACCTCAGCCATTTTTTCCTGGACACTTATTAGTTACACATGCTGCAGGGTGTGCAGCGGGAAACACGAATTGGACTCCTGGACAACACACTAATAGACTATTCATGTTCCCCTCTGCATACCCTGCAGCATGTGTAACTCATAAGTGTCCAGGAAAACATGGCCGAGGTGGTAACCCTACTCTTATCACATGCTTTTTTATTTGTTTTTCACAACAGAGGAGAGCTAGTTCATGTGAGCCATATAGATAACATTGTGATCATGCCCATGGCTTGTGGCAGACACTGCACTAATTGGCTAAAATGAAAGTCAATAGATAACTAAAAAGTCATGTGATCAGGGGGCTGTCAGAAGATGCTTAGATACAAGTTAATCACAGAGGTAAAAAGTATATTAATATAACTGTGTTGGTTATGCAAAACTGGGGAATTTGTAATAAAGGGATTATCTATCTTTTTAAACAACAAAAATTCTGGTGTTGACTGTCCCTTTAATGTGCTTCTTTGTGTTGATACAAAGTTCAGACACACTTTGCAGACAGACAATTTAGGCATCTTGATAGAACCTTATCAGACCTTACAGCACTACAATTCCTACCAACCACATGCCCATACTGGACACACCTTGTTGCCTAATACCCATATTGGACCTCAGATCAGATCCATAACCCTGAAGTCCCTTTCAGTTATCTGCCCTTATAAAACCTCTGAACAAAGCAATGGCCTAGAAGCCTATGTCACCTGTCTACCCCATCAGAACTCTAATCAAATCAACAGCCCCAAAGACCATCAACTACATACACACATCAAAACGCCCTCTCGGCTATATACCCTCATCAGACCCACGGTCTCGGATATATACCCACATCAGACCCACTGTCTCGGCTATATACCCTCATCAGACCCACTGTCTCGGCTATATACCCTCATCAGACCCACTGTCTCGGCTATATACCCTCATCAGACCCACTGTCTCGGCTATATACCCTCATCAGACCCACTGTCTCGGCTATATACCCACATCAGACCTCAAATCAGACCCACAGCTTTAACAGAATATGAAACCCAAACATTTTCTTTTGTGAGTCAGACAGAGCATACCATTTTAAAAAAGTTTCCAATTTACTTCAATTATCAAATTTGCTTCGTTCCCATGATATTCTGTGTTGAAGAGATACCTAGGTATGCATCTGGACCACTACATGGCAGGAAATAGCGCTGCCATCTAGTGCACTTGCAAATGGATAGCATTTTTGCAAAACCGCTGTCATATGGTGCTCCAGAAATGGGACGGCACCTAAGCTTACGTTCCTGCTTTTCAACAAACGATACCTATAGAACGAAGACAATTGTTTATCATTATGTGCTTTATTTGAATCATGAATCATTGTGTGTTATTCTGGAGGCAAGAGGAAGCCAGTGAAGGGATTGGCAGAGAGGTGCAGCAGATGAAGAGTGACGTGTAAGGAAAATGAGCCTGGCATTCCTTATGGTGCTAGGCGGCAGCTGGGGAGACCAGAGAGGACAGAGTTGCAGTAGTCGAGGCAGGAAAGAATGAGAGAGTGGATAAAAATCTTAGTTGTGTCTTGTGTAAGGAAATGTCTAATTTAAGAGATGTTTTTTAAGGTGGAAGCAGCAGGATTTAGCCAAAGAATGAATGCGAGGAGTGAAAGAAAGATCTGAGTCAAGTGTGACCCCAAGACATTGGGCATGCGGGGTAGGGGTAATGATGGAGTTGTCGACAGTTATAGAGAGATGCGGGGTGGAGAATTTGGAAGAAAGGGGGAAATAGGGACCTCAGTTTTGGAGAGATTTAGCTTAAGGTAGTGAGAGGACATCTAGGATGAGATGTGAGAAAGACAGTTAGTGACAGCGGTTAGCAAGGAAGGAGATAGGTCTGGTGCAGAGAGGTAAATGCCATCAGCATACACATTTGTTGACATATTTTATTATTATTTTTAAACATAAATAGCAGTTATATATAAACAATTTTTTAATTATTTTTTATGCTGTTATGATGACTTTTTGTATATATTTAATTTCAGAATGTGCATTTAAGTTACAGTTTGCAGACCAATGTCTTAAAAGTAATAGAGTTAGATTTCGAATCAAATCAATCTGTTAGCCTATCTAGGTTCATTAAAGGGACAGTAAAGTCAAAATTAAACTTAAATGGATTGGATAGAGTACATGATTTTAAACAACTTTCCAGTTTAATTTAATTATAAATGGTGCTTAGTTCTCTTGGTATCTTTTGTTAAAGAGTATTCCTAGATGAGTTCAGGAGTGTGCACATGTATTAAGCCATCTGGCAGCAGTGTTTGCAACATTGTTTATAGCAATGTTACACATAGTTACAAACACTGTTGCCACAGAATGATATAGATACGGGCACACTCCTATCAGCCTACTTAGGTTTACTTTAAAAAAAGGAGATCAAGAGAACAAAACAAATTTGATAATAGAAGTTAATTGGAATGTTTTAAATTGGATGTTCTATCTGAATCATGAAAGCTTAAATTTGACTTTACCTTCCCTTTAATTAAAGGGAGAGTAAAGCCCAAATTAATCTTTTATTATTTAGATCAAATGCCGGGAAAATGAAGGCTGACTCATGCGCACAACAATGCTAGACACTGCCTGAAAAAAGCCGGTGGCAAGAAAATGCAGCATGGCCAATAGTGTTAGCATACCTGGAAGTGCCCTGGTTCTCTGAGTTTGTGGATCTAAATCATTAGCAATAAGGGAATACAAATTTAAGATGCTCCCTTTTTATTCTGAAACGTTGTTTTATGTCAGTACCTGAAACAGCATTCAATCTACAACATGGGAGAAAAACCTTAGGTCATCTTTGGCACCTTTGTAGGGGCAAATCTGCATAACCTTCAGGGCATTCATTGTACCTGGCCACTGAAATACCAGCCAATAACATGAAATACTCCATCTTTACCCAATAAGATTTCAAGAGCAGTGGTAATTAATGCTGTTCTCCTAATTACTTATGGAGAAACAAATTGATGGATTAATAAGAAAAAATTGAATTCTCCAGAGGCACAAATAAATGATAAGTTACTGGGTGAAATGATTGCTCAAAAAGTACAATTTATGACAAAAACTGAGACAAAAAACAAAAGCTTGGAGAATTTTACAGCCTTTTTTTTTTTTTTTTATGGCGCAATTTTATTTGATAAATATGGAGAACGCTTCACCGGCAGATGTTTAAGTGCAGTTAAAGGGGAACTGCAATGAAACATTTTGCCCTAAGAAAATTGTTCAAATTATGTCCAGGTTCTTTTTCACACAAAGCTCACACTAGAGAATTTATAATTTTGTGAATGTGTGACATATTTCTGCCAGGCACTAGAGTGTATTTTTTCCTTTTCTTCTTCCATATAATAACCAAGAATTCTAAATATGAAGCAGATGCTCCAGTTTTATATTGGATCCTCCTACATATACAAAAACAGATTTTACCTTTTTTTTTTTATTTGTGCACGTTTTCTGGACGCAATTGCCTGCATAATAATTGTGCTATTTACGGTAAGATTCAGAAAATCTTGAGTGATGCTGACACCTAAATACCACATATATCATTTAGAAGCTAAAGCAATTTGGGGCTCAGACACTTAGTAATCCAAAAGAGATCTGGTTTTGGCAGGAAGAGTGCAATAATTTACCCAGAGCTGAAGCTTGCTGACAGGATCTATAGACCTTGTTTCTCTGTGGGGAAGCTGGAAAAGTTCACGGCAGTTTAACCAAAATTAGAGCTCCCAAGATGGTAGAATTGCAGGATCAGCCCCTAAATCATAGTTGAGTAGTTTTCAGGTGTCAAACTTTATTTAAGTACAACATAGATATAGCATAAACTCTACAAATTAGAACCAAAGCATAGAACTGTCAGTGATTTATCAGTACAACACAAATACCAGACAGAACATAACTTTTTTTTTTTTTGAGACAATGGATATCTGCAGGGAAAACAAACTACATCATCAAATACAGTGATTTCAGTAGCTGATAGCGCTAGAGAGGTAAACCATTTTTCCTTCATACCATTAATTTCAGAACTAAACAAATGACAGCCGCCAGCTCGCTTAAACACAAACGCAGGTTTGCAATAAGATATATGCATGTATTTCTATACATAGGTATATCTGTATTTATATGTGTATATATGTCTATAAATACATAAATACACATATAAATGCATATACATATGTATAGAAATACATACATATATGTATACATGTGTTCCTATGGATCCCTATTTAAGAGCACTTTTGGCCTATTTTTTTTCTAACACCTGATACCTCATATCTTTGAGTCCTTATAACTTTTGTTTAAATAAAAAAAAAGTTTTATTAGATATTGTTATTATGAGTATAACTGTACTTTTAATGTATGTTTGATGTGTTTTGTGCAACTTTTTAGTTTTTCCAAACAGTATAACCAGAGCTCTGAAGTCACAGTAATTATTCTTGTGTAAATCGCAATTGCACTCGTGCGTTTGCATTTAATTTCAACTTCTAATACAGGCGGAAATTTAGCTTGTGCGCAAATGGCCACAAAAACCCAATATCGCTCACGAGCAAACAATAGCATCTATCTATATACAGCATATATATTCATATATATACAGGTGGCCCTCGGTTTATGCCGTTTCAATTTGCGCCGGTTCAGAATAACAACTTTGTTTTCAGTCATGTGACTGCTATTGAAAAGCTTTTGGAAAGCAATGCACTAATTAAAATAGCCAGTAGGTGGAGCTGTCCGCTTGTTTTGCAGCAAAGTTATGCAACTTAACAGCCTTAAATTGATCTGTGTACACAGATCAGACCAGATCTATTGAGAAAAATTTAGCAGGCACTTCCCTATTATCTTCCTGTCCAGCAGATTCAGGTGAGGGTGCCTAACTGCTTATTAATCAATGCAGATTGAAATGCATAGAATAGGTGCAGACCCAATATTATCTAACATGCTAACAATGCAGAGAACTGATTGCAGAAAAATGCAAGTAAAAAAACTTTTTTGTTCATTAAACTTAGTTTGATGATGGTACAATCTATATTTTTAGGTTTATAATGCTGTTTAGCATTTAAAGTCTTCATTTCAAAGCTTTCAAAATAATGTATTAGGTGTTACTTATGACAATTTTGAGAGGGGCCTGGAACTAACTCCCTCACTTCCCATTGACTTACATTATAAACTGGATTTCAATTTACAACGGTTTCGATTTACAACCATTCCTCCTGGAACCTAACCCCGGCGTAAACTGAGGGCTACCTGTATGTATATATATATATATATATATATATTTCTCATATAGGTGACGAGAGTCCACGGCCTGTTACGTATGAGAGATACATTCCTATCACTAGGAGGAATGTATATACCATACTAACAGGTCGTGGACTCTCACCACCATGAAATAAATACATTTATCAGGTGAGATATAAATTATTACGAAGTACCCAAAAAAGAAAATAGGGCAAAGAAAAGGGTTTATAGCACTCCTCCTCTAAGAAGCGTAAACATATGTTAAAACTTAGGGGGATATCTATCAAGCCGTCAACTGTGTTGCATTCGCCGGCATCAATACGCTCGCCTAACATCGCCTAACATCGCGGCCACATATTTCAATACGCTCTCCTTAGTTATGAAAGAAAGCCGGCAAAAAGACGCACACCAAGTACGGGACGATGAGCATCGGACTGTTTTTAGCTAGAAGTCGATTCTGCTTTTCCAAACTTTATTTATACCCTATCACTAAATGCCGCCACTATACTAAAATATTTAACCCCTATTCCGCCACTCCCCGACCCTTCCGCAACCTAAATAAAGTTATTAACCCCTATCCCGACACTTCCCGACCCCACCGCAACCTAAATAAAGTTATTAACCCCTATCCCGCTGCTCCCCGACCCCGCCGCAACATAAAGTCATTAACCCCTTTCCCGCAGCTTCCCGACCCCGCTGCAACATAAAGTTATTAACCCCTATCCCACCGCTCCCAGACCCCGCCACAACATAAGTAAACGTATTAACCCCAATTCCGTCGCTCCCCGACACAGCCACCACTAAATAAACCTATAAACCCCTAAACCATCAGCCCCCCACATCGCCATAAACAAAATTAACTTAACAACCCGCTAACTTTAAATTAAAATTATAACATCCCTATCTTCAAATAAATTTAAACTTACCTGTAGAATTAAAATAATCTATTTTAAAATATTAATTAACCTACCCTAACTATTATACTACAAAAAAAGGAAATAGGGTAAAGAAAAGTATTTATAGCACTCCTCCTCTAAGGAGAGTAAACATCGGCTAAGAAACGGGGTAGCTCAGTAGGTCCTTTCCTCTTTGACATTATCATAGTGCCAGTAATTATCTTTTTGAGATATAAATTATGTTTTATATTATAATATAAATGTATATATATATATATATATATATATATATATATATACACATATTAGACTTGTGCACAGCGGAAAAATTTGTTTTGAACCAATTCAGATTTTTTTTTAATTTTGTTTTTGGATCGATTCGAATTTGTATTCGGATACATTCAAATGTATTCATTTCGGATTCATTCAGATTTTAAATAAATTCAGATGTATTCGTTTCGGATTAGATTCGTAAATTCGGTAGTTCGGTATGTGTTAGATGGGATGTGCTGTGTATTAGACTAGTATTATGTACTGTATATTAGGTGTAACCCATCTGAATCAACATAAGTACCAACCTCACAGGTACCAGCTACACAATATGCACAGAGCTAGCAGAGGTATATAACCTAATATACAGTACATAATACTAGTGTAATACACAGCACATCCCACCTAAGTACCAACCTCACAGGTACCAGCTACACAATATGCACAGAGCTAGCAGAGGTATATAACCTAATATACAGTACATAATACTAGTGTAATACACAGCACATCCCTCCTAAGTACCAACCTCACAGGTACTAGCTACATAATGTGCCTTGCACAGAGATAGCAGAGTGATATAACCTAATATACTGTACAATACTAGTATAATTGTGATTAGTCCATGGCCATTCGAATGTAACGAATAAATCCGAACTAATTTGGATTTGTTCGTTACAAATGCATTCAGATTAGTTTTGTTTCATTACTAGGGTAATTTGGAAATTCAAATCGATCCGAAGCTCAGAATTTGACAAATTCGTCTGAATTTTGATTTGGAACAAGACAAATCGCACATGTCTAATACATATGTTTATATCTATATGGGTAATTTGATCCATCCGAACCACCAAATCCCTTTAAGTGTCTGATTTTGAGGATTTTTTTTTATTTTTTTTTAAAGTAGGCTGAGTATTTTTATTTCACTTGGATGCTTCATTTCTAATTATCTGTATAAACCTTTTAAATATTATGCAGCTGCATAAACATCTGTGTTAAGCACAAATCTTTTGATCCAAATGACAGAGGTACTGATTTCTTAATCAGGGGTGTGGCTCAGATATGCTTTTAAAACCCATCTCCTTGGTCATGCAGAGTAAAGATTTGCATTCCTAGATATTAGCTGCTTAAAATAAATGTGCCAAATGTCTAATAATTCACCTTCACCTTTTAAGTGAGCATTGTTTGTCTCCTGCCAAGAATGTGTTTGGCGCTGATAGATGAGAAATGTGTCCTGCACATAAGGCACAATGTTAGTGTTACTTTATGCCACTGAGCTGTGTGCATTAGCCAAACAGGGGCAGGATAAGAATATACTCTTCTGTGACCAATACTTAAACATCCCTTGAATAATAAATTGTTAGACTGTTCATTGTTGTTTGCGTTTCCTTATATTATTTTGTGCATCGCTTATTAATCCACAGTAGAAAGTTACCTCTAAATAATTCATGTAGAACAGTGTCTGCTTTTTCAGGTCATACAAGTCCCTCTGTAGTTAAAGGGACAGTCTAGTCATAAATAAACTTTCATGATTCAGATAGGACATGTAATTTTAAACAGTGTTCTAATTTACTTTTATCATCAATTTTGCTTTGTTCTCTCGGTATTCTTAGTTGATAGCTAAATCTATGAGGTTCATATGCTAATTTCTTAGCCCTTGAAAGCTGCCTCTTATCTGAATTCATTTTGACAGTTTTTCACAACTAGAGGGCGTTAGTTCATATGTGTCATATAGATAACATTGTGCTCACGCACATTTATTTACCTAGGAGTCAGCACTGATTGACTAAAATGCAAGTCTGCCAAACATTTTTAAATAAGGGGGCAGTCTGCAGAGGCTTAGATACAAGGTAATCACAGAGGTAAACAATATAGTAATATAACTGTGTTGGTTATGCAATACTGGGGAATAGGTATAAAAGGGATTATCTATCTTTTTAAACAATAACAATTCTGGTGTAGGCTAGTTGGCACTATTGCTTACATATAACTGTGGTTAAATCCTACAAAGGGGTTAAACACATAGTTAAAGTCAATTTCAGAGCAGCAACTCACTATTGGGAGCTTGCTGAACACATCTGATGAGCCAATGATAAGAGTCATATGTGAGTATCCACTAATCACCAGCTTGCTCCCAGCTGTTCATTGCTGCCTCTGAGCATACCTAGGTATGCTTTTCAATAAAGGTTTGAAAGAGAATAGTCAATTTGATAATAGAAGTAAACTCAAGTCTCTTAAAATTGAATGATGTATCTTATCATGAACATTTAATTTTGACTTTCATGTCCCTTTAAAGGTAATTCTGTGCTAATATGATTACCTTGAGCAATATGATGCCTTCAGCAAAACCAATACAGGGGTTGATATTTAAATCTGAGCTTTTAGAGAGCACAGAAATACAGAATCTTGTAAGTTGACACAGCTGAAAAAAGAAACATTGGTCATACGGAGTGAGTCTAAGTATATTTTTTACCTTAAAATATTAATATTTGACTTAATTTAAAGGGGCATTTAAACTTAGAACTGAATGCCCCATAAAAGGGCTTGTGTGTTCATTATTAATTTTACACACTCTGACAATTGTTTCCCCCCTTCCCCTGCCATATTTAGAACACTGTCCCTGCAACATTCTACACAGTGATTACTTGATCAGTTTAGGGGCTCATTTATATCTGTCTCTAACTGGCAAAACCAAAGGAGCTCAGAAAAACATGCTCAACAATATTTTATATATGATGGTGATGATGATTATTATCTTTATTTCTAAAGATTCTGCAGTTATAGGGGAGTACAGTAAATAGAGACAAGACATGGAAATATGTTCAGGAGCAGAATGATTAGGGCCCTGCTTCTTACAGAGTAGAGTTTACAATCTAAGTGATAGTTTAAGGTACATGTTGCTGTTTCAAAGGGTTTGTCCATGGATCTCAAAACAATGTAAGATTACAGCTTCAAATAAATGTAACCAATATATTTTTTATGCAGATCTTCTGCAATACAGTTCTTATCTGCTGACATATACTATGTGTATATAAAAATGACTTGTGTCCCTCGAGATCTAGGGGTTGAACAGTTATCATTTATATTTAATGTAAGGAAGGATTCATTTGGATAGAATGATATTGTTATGCTTGTGCTTGTAGTTAGAATGGGCTTTTGGGTAAGTTTTATAGACATGTTACTTTATCTGTTTGTTAAACCTCACAAAAGTTATAAATGCCTTTATTCATTTTAGTGACAGGAAGAGGATGTCTGTGATTGTCCGAACGCCATCAGGGTCTCTCCGTCTTTACTGTAAAGGGGCTGTAAGTGTCTATTTTCCTTTTATTTAGACCATTATACATGGTATGTTGCATCAGAAAAAAAAGTAGTTGTTGTACTGTTTACTAATGCATAGTAAATAAATTATTTGTATAATTTAATTTTTATAGGAACAAAAGTATTTGCAACAATGTATAACACTGCCACAAACATTTGTCTAGATTACGAGTCTTGCGTTATGAGTAAAAAAAAGCAGCGTTAAGCCTCATAACGCTGCTTTTTTACTCCCGCTGGTATTACGAGTCTTGAAGATTTAGGGGCACCGCACACTTTTTTGGCCTTACCGCAAATCAACTTGCACAAATTGCGTATAGTCTTTTTTTCTATGGGACTTCCATAGCGCCGGTATTACGAGCTTGTCCTGGGAGGCCAAAAAGTGAGCGGTACAGCCTACCCCGTCAAGATTCGTACCGCATTCTAAAGTCAGTAGTTATGAGTTTTACACTACAACGCTGTAGCATAAAACTCATAACTAAAGTGCTAAAAAGTACACTAACACCCATAAACTACCTATTAACCCCTAAACAGAGGCTCTCCCGCATCGCAAATACTAAAATTAAATTATTAACCCCTAATCTGCCGCTCCGGACATCGCTGCCACTAGAATAAACATATTAACCCTTAAAATGCCGCACTCCCGCCTCGCAAACATTAGTTAAATATTATTAGCTCCTAATCTGCTGTCCCTAACATCACCGCCACCTACCTACATTTATTAACCCTTAATCTGCCGTCCCCAACGTCGCCGCCTCTATATTATATTTATTAACCCCTAAATCTAAGTCTAATCCTAACACCCCCTAACTTAAATATAATTTAAATAATTATAAATACAAATTACTATCATTACCTAAATAATTCCTATTTAAAACTAAATACTTACCTATAAAATAAACCCTAAGCTAGCTACAATATAACTAATAGTTAAATTGTAGCTATCTTAGGTTTTATTTTTATTTTACAGGCAAGCTTGTATTTGTTTTAACTAGGTAGAATAGTTACTAAATAGTTATTAACTATTTAATAACTACCTAGCTAAAATAAATACAAATTTACCTGTAAAACAAAACCTAACTTAAATTACACTAACACCTAACACTACACCACAATTAAATAAATTACCTAAATTAAATATAATTAACTAAATGAAATTAAATTAGCTAAATTTCAAAAAAACAAAACACTAAATTACAGAAAATAAAAAACAAATGACAAGATCTTTAAACTAATTACACCTAATCTAATAGCCCTATCAAATTAAAAAAAGCCCTTCCAAAATAAAAAAAAAAACCCTAGCCTAAACTAAACTACCAATAGCCCTTAAAAGGGCCTTTTGCTGGGCATTGCCCCAAATAAAGCAGCTCTTTTACCTGTAAGAAAAAAATACAAACAACCCCCCCAACAGTAAACCCATCACCCACACAACCATTCCCCCAAATAAAAGCCTAACTAAAAATACCTAAGCTCCCCATTGCCCTGAAAAGGGCATTTGGATGGGAATTGCCCTTAAAAGGGCATTAACTCGATTGCAGCCCAAAGCCCTATCCTAGAAATCAAACCCACCCAATACACCCTTAAAAAATCCTAACACTAAGCCACAAAGATTCACTTACCGGGAGAAGTCTTCATCCAAGTGACAAGATGTCCTCAATGAAGCCGTCAGAAGTGGTCCTCCAGACGGGCAGAAGTGGTCCTCCAGATGGGCAGAAGTCTTCATCCAGACGGCATCTTCTATCTTCAACCATCCGTCGCGGAGCATCCTCTTCAATCAACGTCTTCTTGCTGAATGAAGGTACCTTTAAGTGACGTCATCCAAGATAGCATCCCTTAGATTCCAATTGGCTGATAGAATTCTATCAGCCAATTGGAATTAAGGTTGAAAAAATCCTATTGGCTGATGCAATCAGCCAATAGGATTGAACTTCAATCCTATTGGCTGATCCAATCAGATAATAGGATTGAGCTTGCATTCTATTGGCTGTTCCAATCAGCCAATAGAATGCGAGCTCAATCCTATTGGCTGATTGGATCAGCCAATAGGATTGAAGTTCAACCTTAATTCCGATTTTTTCAACCTTAATTCCGATTGGCTGATAGAATTCTATCAGCCAATCGGAATCTAAGGGACTCCATCTTGGATGACGTCACTTAAAGGTACCTTCATTCAGCAAGAAGACGTTGATTGAAGAGGATGCTCCGCACTGGATGTCTTGAAGATGGAGCCGCTCCGCGTCGGAAAGGATGAAGATAGAAGATGCCGTCTGGATGAAGACTTCTGCCTTTCTGGAGGACCACTTCTGCCCGTCTGGAGGACCACTTCTGACGGCTTTGTTGAGGACATCTTGCCGCTTGGATGAAGACTTCTCCCGGTAAGTGAATCTTCGGGGGTTAGTGTTAGGATTTTTTAAGGGTGTATTGGGTGGGTTTTATTTTTAGGTTAGGGCTTTGGGCCGCAATAGAGCTAAATGCCCTTTTAAGGGCAATGCCCATCCAAATGCCCTTTTCAGGGCAATGGGGAGCTTAGTTTTTTTTTTAGTTAGGCTTTTATTTGGGGGGTTGGTTGTTGTGGGTGGTGGGTTTTTTGGTTGGGGGGTTGTTTGTATTTTTTTTCAGGTAAAAGAGCTGATTTCTTTGGGGCAATGCCCCGCAAAAGGCCCTTTTAAGGGCTATTGGTAGTTTAGTTTAGGCTAGGTTTTTTTTTAATTTTGGGGGGGGGGGGTTTATTTTGATAGGGCTATTAGATTAGGTGTAATTAGTTTAAAGATCTTGTAATTTGTTTTTTATGTTCTGTAATTTAGTGTTTTTTGTTGTTGTAATTTAGCTAATTTAATTTAGTTAATTGTATTTAATTTAGGTAATTTATTTAATTGTGGTGTAGTGTTAGGTGTTAGTGTAACTTAGGTTAGGTTTTATTTTACAGGTAAATTTGTATTTATTTTAGCTAGGTAGTTATTAAAAAGTTAATAACTATTTAGTAACTATTCTACCTATTTAAAATAAATACAAACTTGCCTGTAAAATAAAAATAAACCCTAAGCTAGCTACAATGTAACTATTAGTTCTATTGTAGCTAGCTTAAGGTTTATTTTATAGGTAAGTATTTAGTTTTAAATAGGAATTATTTAGGTAATGATAGTAATTTGTATTTATAGTTATTTTAATTATATTTAAGTTAGGGGGTGTTAGGGTTAGGGTTAGACTTAGACTTAGATTTAGGGGTTAATAAATATAATATAGTGGCGGCGACTTTGGGGCGGCAGATTAGGGGTTAATAAATGTAGGTAGGTGGCTGCGATCTTAGGGGCGACAGATTGGGGGTTAATACGTGTAAGATTAGGGGTGTTTAGACTCGGGGTTCATGTTAGGGTGTTAGGTGTAAACATAAAATGTGTTTCCCAATAAGAATTAATAGGGCTGCGTTACGGAGCTTTACGCTGCTTTTTTGCAGGTGTTAGACTTTTTTTCAGCCGGCTCTCCCCATTGATGTCTATGGGGAAATCGTGCACGAGCACGTACAACCAGCTCACCGCTGATTTAAGCAGCGCTGGTATTGGAGTGCGGTATGGAGCACAATTTTGCTCTACGCTCACTTCTTGCCTGTTAACGCCGGGTTTAGGAAAACCTGTAATACCAGTGCTGTAGGTAAGTGAGCGGTGAGAATAACGTGCAAGTTAACACCGCACCCCTCATATTGCAAAACTCGTAATCTGGCTGATTGTTTCTAATACTGCTGCCATAGAATATTAAAGACTCGTGCACGCTCGGAGCTTTTTTAATTTTTTTTTTTACTTTGCATCTATTTAAAACATGGACTTAAAATAAAGCTGCAAATAATTGTAAAAGTGTTAAAATAGTGTACAAAATAATAAAAGCTTAATTATAGTATTTAAAAGGTAAGGTTCCCAGAAACAAAACCACAAGGCTGACCAATTACCATTACATCAAATTTCTCTAATATTACAAAGCATTTTAATAGACTTACTCATGGTATATTGTTTGTATTCAAGGTTATGGTCAAGTTAACATAGCATTGGAGAGTCAATAGCTCCCTATGGGTTATGAGTCAAACATGTATTTTTCTGGCGTAATGATATTCTGAGCTGCACATATTGATCACGTATACTGAGCATGATGTTATGGATTACAGAGGGCCGTGGGACATAAAGACCTGTGAATGTTTAACCATTTCACAGCTGGACATATTTATTGGATAAAGGATCATGTTTATCTAAAAACATCTGCAATACCAAAGTAAAGTAAAAGTAATAACAAGAATAATGATTAGATTACTCACAATAGTGGTGCTAATTATCATTGCGATGCAGGAAAATCACGTTATTGTTGCATCACTTACTTGATTCAGATAGAGCACATGGTTTTAAACAACTTTCCAATTTACTTCTATGATCTAATGTGTTTTGTTCTCTTAATATCCTTTTTTTAAAAGGATACCTAGGTAGGCTCTGGAGATGCTGATTGGTGGCTGCACAAATATGCCTCATGTTATTGGCTTTCAGGTAGCTCCCAGTAGTACATTGCTGCTTCTTTAGCAAAGAATACCAAGAAAATGAAGCAAATTAGATAATATAAGTAAATTGGAAAGTTGTTTACAATTGTATTCTCTATCTGAATCATGAAAGAAAAAATTGGGATTTAATGTCCTAAAGGGACATGAAATTCAAAATTAAATTTGAATGGTTTAGAAAGAGCATAACATTTTAAGAGGGCACGTGAAAGTTGCTACCGCGGTTGTTGCTGCAGAGTGAGAGCTACAGCGGCGAATCTCAGCGCATCGACACCAGAAGCCAAGCATCCAGCAACATGCCGACCCCAAATAAAGCTGATGATCGTATAAAGAAGTTCAAGAACAAAGGCAAAGACACCGTGGAGCTGAGGCGCCGCAAAGTGGAGGTGAGTGTGGAGCTCAGGAAAGCCAAGAAGGATGAGCAGATCCTGAAGAGGAGGAATGTATCTTGTTTCCCAGATGAGCCGCTGTCCCCTGAGCAGAAAACCTTGCAGGTTGCTGTTCCCCAGCTGTCCTTGGAAGAGATGGTGCAAGGCATGAACTCTGGAGAAGCAGAGATGGAACTGAGAGCCACACAGGCAGCCAGGAAGATGCTGTCTCGTGAACGGAACCCTCCTCTCAATGACATAATTGAGGCTGGCCTGATCCCAAAGCTGGTTGAGTTCCTGAACCGTCATGATGATAGTGCCCTTCAGTTTGAGGCAGCCTGGGCTCTTACGAACATTGCCTCTGGGACCTCTGACCAGACCAAGGCGGTAGTGGATGGAGGTGCTATCCCATCCTTCATAAACCTGATGTCCTCTCCCCATGTTCACATTAGTGAGCAGGCTGTGTGGGCTCTGGGCAATATTGCTGGTGATGGCCCAATGTACAGAGATGCTCTGATTAGCTGCAATGTGATCTCTCCCCTTATTAGCCTCATAACTCCACGGACACCGGTCGGCTTCCTCAGGAACATCACCTGGACACTGTCCAACCTCTGCAGGAACTAGAACCCCTACCCTCCCATGTCTGCGGTCCTTCAGTTGCTGCCAGTGCTCACCCGACTCCTGCACTATGAGGACAAGGACATTTTGTCTGACGCCTGCTGGGCTATGTCTTATCTCACAGATGGATCCAATGACCGTATTGATGTGGTGGTGAATACTGGAGCTGTGACTAGGCTGATCCAGCTAATGTAGAGCCCAGAGCTGAGCATTCTGACACCATCTCTGCGACACTGTTGGGAACATAGTCACAGGGAATGATGAACAGAACCAGGCGGCCATTGACGCAGGAGTCCTCTCGGTGTTACCGCAGCTGCTGAGACATCCCAAGTCTAGTGTGCAGAAAGAGGCTGCATGGGCTCTGAGTAACATCGCAGCAGGATCCGCTCCACAGATCCAGCAGCTGATCACCTGCGGTCTCCTCCCACCCCTTGTGGAGCTGCTTAATAAGGGAGACTTCAAAGCCCAGAAGGAGGCAGTGTGGGCGGTGACCAACTACACCAGCGGGGGCACTGTGGAGCAGATCGTTCAGATGGTGCAGTGCGGCGTGCTGGAGCCTCTCCTTAACATGCTCACTATAAAGGACAGTAAAACCATCCTGGTGATCCTGGATGCGATTTCTAACATCTTCCTAACTGCAGAGAAGCTAGGGGAACTGGAGAAGCTGTGTCTGATTGTGGAGGAGCTGGGCGGTCTGGAGAAAAATGAAGCTTTACAGACTCACGACAACCATATGGTTTATCATGCAGCTCTGGCCCTGATAGAAAAGTACTTCTCAGGAGAGGAAACCGATGAGCTGATACAGATGGAGCCTAAAGCTGATAAGGACGAGTTCACCTTCCAGGTTCCAGCTGCACAGAGAGAAGGGTTTAACTTCTGAATTAATCTACAGTGTTAGAACAAAACTGAAGTGTATTTATTAAATCTAAATAAAAGAATATTTTTTTGCAAAAAAAAACAACAAACATTTTAAGAGACTTTTCAATCTACTTCTATTACCAAATGCATTTAATTATTTTAGTATCTTTTGTAGAAAAGCATATCTACATATGCTCAGAGTAACAATGCACTACTGAGAGCTAGCTGGTGATTGGTGGCTACACAGATATGTCTCCTTATTGGCTCATCAGATGTATACACACACCAGATGAATTCTGCTAGATCCTAGTAGTGTATTGCTGCTCTATAGATGACTTTAAAGGGACAGTCTAGTGAAAATTAAACTTTAATGATTCAGATAGGGCATGCAAATTTTAAACAACGTTCCAATTTACGCTTATCATCAAATTTGCTTTGTTCATTTGGTATTCTTTGTTGAAAGCTAAACCTAGGTAGGGTCATATGCTAATTTTTAAGCCCTTGAAGGCATTTTGACAGTTTTTCACAGTTAGACAGCGCTAGTTCACGTGTGCCATATAGATAATACTCTGCTCACTCTTGTGGAGTTATTTATGAGTCAGCACTGATTGGCTAAAATGCAAGTCTGCCAAAAGAACTGAGATAAGGGTTCAGTCTGCAAAAGCTTAGATACAAGGTAATCACAGAGGTAAAAAGTTTATTAGTATAACCGTGTTGGCTGTGCAAAACTGGGAAATGGGTAATAATGGGATTATCTATCTTTTTAAAACAATAACAGTTCTGGAGTAGACTGTCCCTTTAACTATGTGTCGTAGAACCCCTTTTCAACTTTTATGTGCCTTTAATGCTGCAAACATGGCTACAGATGGCAAGAAAGAGAAAAAAATGTCCTAGAGAGCTGTTTATTATTAGTACTGATAGATCTATTAAAGCTTGATTTTCTAACAAGCTGTTAATGCAAAATCAGCCAATACTGCAATGTTCCGTGTAAAACTTAAAAAGAATTCCGATACTATAGAATGAAATAATACTGTAGTGAAATAAATAAGAAAATGAGACAAATTGTACCAGTCTAACTAATTTATTGCTGAGTAATTCCAGTGCTTCTTTTGTAAGGTAACCACGAAAACCATACCTTGTTATTTTTAGCTGCCCAGGCACTATTAGAAAGTACATTTAGTTGGTATTAATAGTTACCCAAATAAAGGGAAATGCCATATTATAGTTTACTGTGTATTCTATAGAAAAACAGATCAAAAATACATTACAAAGCACAATTACACTCATAATAACACCATCTAATAAAAATTATTCAAAAAACGTATTGCACAAAAAGTTATAGGCTCAAATATAGGAGGTCTCAGGTCTTAGAAACAAAAAGGCAGGCAAATGGCTTTAACATATATATACTGCATGTCTAAATATGTTTATGGATGTATGTATATATATATGTGTATGTATGTATATGTTTATGCCTACATATGTATTTATATGTGTATTTATGTATTTACAGACATGCATACACATATCAACACATAGATATATAGAAGTGCAATGAAGCCATTGCAGTTAAGTAGAGGAAAATATGTAAAATCATATTTATGCAATATTCATTAATAAAGTTTTATACGGTGTATTTACTGTAAATATTTAACATTCCAATGTTCTGAACATAGCAGAATATAGTCTATGTTTTTCTAAATAGATATTCCTTTATCTATCTGTATATATCTATACCTATATATAATCATGTGTGTGTGTGTGTGTGTGTGTGTGTATATAGCTATATATTGTAGCAAAATACCATCAGATATATTTAGAAATATGTATTTATGAGTAAATAGAACACATTCTTCTATGTGAAGAACATTAGAATGTGAAATATTCATATTTTCATGTCGGGTTAGCGCACTTGATAATATGCGATTGTGTTTGTGCACGGGTAGGGTGTTAGGTTTTTTTTCCCAATTTTTTTGCTACATTGAGGGAATACACTTTCATGCACACGATATTCTAAGTTCGGCTTTTTACGCGCATCGGGTTAGCGCACAAGCGAAAATAGTTTACTTTCAACTTTTAATACAAACACAACCTGACACTTGCAAAAAGCTTACTTCTATCGCAGTTAATGCTCAAGAGGGAGCGTTAAATAGCGCTCCACTTGTAATCTGGCCCTTATTGTGTAGGCAGATCTTGTTCCTGTATATAGCAGCAGCTAGAAGCTGCATTGCAAGGTTTGCATTTATAATGAATGTCATATAAGTATGGCATTTATTGTATGCACACCTTTTGCAAACTAATCAAGTACACAACAGACTGTATATGTTACTTGCAATTTCCCAGCTATCCATAACTCTGAGACAACGCAAAGGCAAAGCATACTGAACAGAGGCCCTTTAAATAATAAGTGATGACATCACAATTCTGAGACTGCATCCTGTCTCACACGGATGATGCACACCAGTCTGGCCATAAATGGAAGTGCAGGAAATGAGCAGCATCCCCCACAATGCACCATAGTCAGGAAGAGAGGTGAGTAAAATGACTGCCAGCAGCACATGGCAAACAAAACAGGGAAAAAACCCTGACAGTACCCTCCCCTCAATGACCCCTCCCCCGCGGGAGGACAAAAGGCTTATTGGGGAAATGGACATGGAAGGCACGGAGGAGGGCGGGAGCATGAACATCAGAGGAGGGAACCCAAAAACGCTCCTCCAGACCGTAGCCCCTCCAGTAAACCAAATACTGTACACGGCCCCTGGACATACGAGAGTCAATAATGCTGCTGACCTCATACTCCTCATGGTTGTCAACAAAGATAGGATGGGGACGAGGCAACACAGTGGTAAACCGATTACAATCCAATGGTTTCAAGAGGGAGACATGAAAAACATTGGAGATGCACATAGCAGGAGGAAGGTCAAGAGCGTAGGCCACAGGATTAACCTGTCGGAGTAATCGAAAAGGACCAACATAACGGGGAGCCAATTTATTGGAAGGCACACGAATGTTCAAGTTGCGGGAGGAAAGCCAAACTCTCTCACCAACCTGGTAGGAAGGTGTTGGCAGACGCCTACGATCAGCCTGGAACTTTTGGCGCTGCATAGAACGATGAAGGCAATCCTGAATCTGCACCCACGTGGAACTGAGTTGCCGGAGATGCTCCTCCAAAGCCGTAATACCGTGAGACATGATTGAATCGGGCAACAAGGATGGTTGAAACCCATAATTCGCCATGAACGGGGATAACTTGGAGGAAGCATTAATAGCACTATTACAAGCAAACTCTGCCCAAGGTAACAGTTCAGACCAATTATTATGGTGATCTGAGACATAGAAATGGAAGAACTGTTCCAGAACTTGATTAGACTGTTCCGCAGCCCCATTGGATTGAGGGTGATATGCAGAGGAGAAGGAAAGCTGGATCCCCATTTGAGCACAAAAGGAACGCCAAAATCTGGAGACAAACTGGCTACCCCGGTCCGACACTATCTCCTTGGGTAACCCATGTAAACGGAAGACCTCCCGGGCAAGAATTGAAGCAAGCTCCTGAGCGGTAGGCAGCTTCATCAAGGGAATGCAATGTGACATTTTAGAAAAATGGTCAACCACCATAAGGATATCAGTATTGCCATTGGAAACAGGGAGCTTGACAATGAAGTCCATGGAAAGATGTGTCCAAGGATGCTCACCATTAGCAATAGGTTGAAGAAGACCCGCAGTAAGACGTCGAGGAGTCTTATTCTGTTCACAAACTGAGCAGGAGGCAACATACGCAGCAACATCAGAACGAAGACCTGGCCACCAGAATTGTCGAGTGACAGACCAAATCATTTGGTTCTTCCCTGGGTGACCTGCGGCTTTAGGATAGTGGTAAGTGTGCAAAAGTTTAGTATGAAGATTCTCAGGAACAAAACACTTACCACTAGGTTTCTCAGGAGGTGCATTGGTTTGTGCAGCCAGGATCTCCTCCCACAAGGGAGAAGTCAAATTAGTACATATGGTAGCCAAAATATGGTCAGGAGGTATAACAGGAGTAGGTACAGACTCATCCTTGCCACCGGTGATAGGTTTGACCAAGGTAGGAAAGTTTTTAATAAACTTTCTATAGTGGCAACCAAGTTAACACCCTGCATAGGTGGTCGACGGACTTCCTGTTGGATGGAGCTAGCGGAGGCCATGCTAGCACTGTGCTCTGGGGAAAAGAGCTAACCTACACCAAACTCAATTGTCTGGTTTCCTTGGCCCACACTTACAGTGGCCTGGAAGGTGTAGCAATCACTGCTACTCCCTGGGAAGTCCAATTCATGCCTAGAGGCCCTGTCGGCTAGGGCCCCGACAGCAGGCTACGATAGCCAGAAGATGCCAGCCATATCCTGGAAGCAGGGAGGAGCAAGTCACAGCCGTCCCTGACGTCAGAGCTTCACTACGAGTGAGCGTACCTGCCAGAGAGTCGCGAGGAGGCCGGCTGTGGAGACGCCGGAGAAAGGGCAACTATCCACACAGAAGGCGAGTGGAAAAACCGCTCAGAGTGCCACCACAGTTCCCGGTGGATATAGATCTCCAGCAAAGAGTTGAAGTATTCCAACGCCGAGGCTCAAGACCCATGAGTAACAGCTCGGGCTCCCGTGCATGTACTTTTCTCAAGACGAGATATGCTCGGTTGTATGAGAGGGTACGCTGGGGACTGATTATGTCTATAATGCACTAAATAAAACTGAAAGACACTGCCTGCTTGCACTGACAACACTGTGCTTACGGCTTAACCCTAAATTTAATTCTACATAGGAAACTGACTACCCATAACAGAAGGCTCTGCCTGTAAGGATATGATACTAATTCTGATACAGGACAGAAAACTTAACCCACTCGCCCAGGTGCCTATATAGAGCCAGTACAGGTCTAGTGGTAAAAGGCTATAAAGAGGTCAGTATTCTGTGCGGGTATGGGTGGATTATATTTTCCTGCTCAATCTCAGCTGGATACAAAAGGTGCCTAGACCGCAACCTAAATAAAGAGGTTAAAGGAATCGGAGATAGTGGTGAGAAGGGTCATTACAAGCAGGATACGCTGAGAATGGCAGGCACTGGAGATAGCTAGGGACGAAAGCCTCTGTTATAGTTTGAAGAGGAAGAAACAAAAAAGGGGGGCTACTACCCTCTGGCAAAAGTATACCATTTAGCCTAATTGTCTCCTAAGTGCACAAGAATCTCATCACCTTTTGGGAAAAAGTAAAGGGTCCCTATATTAACTTTAAGGACTATCTAATCTCAACTGCAGCCCTGCTGAGTATTGTCCCTACACCGACTTTGAGAACCTGGTCTATCAGGAGATGAAAAATCGGTAAAGTAGTTAGACAGTGTTTTCTCCCTCTACCTGCCGTTTCTCTATTGTGGCAGTAAGAAATGCGAGGTGGATTTATTAAAGGAAGCAAACCCCTGTTTCTGGCCTGAATACAGACTGAGGACTCAGAGTTTTTGCTGGTTTAGCTTGTGTTCTCTCTCTCTCTAAGAATATTATCAGACTGATATACTTCAGGAAAGTTTTCTTCTGTGAAAAGCACACTGGTCTAAAAGAGGCTGCTTCCGGGTGGTAAATCGCCATAGAACAAGCCACTGAGCTGTTGTTCGTTCCTGGTAGAGCGCTTCTCTCTTTGTATGCAAATTATTATGACCCTGGGGAAGTCTCCCTATGGGTGATGGGGGAAACCAGACGTGGACTCCTTGCCCAGTGTGCTTAGAGGAATGTGGCTGCACCTCACTGACGAGGCCCATAGAAGGCCGAAACGATCGTCTGGGGTTGTCATGTTCCTTGTTCAGAGGAGAATTGCCTGGTATTTCGGGGCTGGACTGACCTTATTTGGCGGGATCAGACTGATATACTTCAGGAAAGTTTTCTTCTGTGAAAAGCACACTGGTCTAAAAGAGGCTGCTTCCGGGTGGTAAATCGCCATAGAACAAGCCACTGAGCTGTTGTTCGTTCCTGGTAGAGCGCTTCTCTCTTTGTATGCAAATTATTATGACCCTGGGGAAGTCTCCCTATGGGTGATGGGGGAAACCAGACGTGGACTCCTTGCCCAGTGTGCTTAGAGGAATGTGGCTGCACCTCACTGACGAGGCCCATAGAAGGCCGAAACGATCGTCTGGGGTTGTCATGTTCCTTGTTCAGAGGAGAATTGCCTGGTATTTCGGGGCTGGACTGACCTTATTTGGCGGGATCAGACTGATATACTTCAGGAAAGTTTTCTTCTGTGAAAAGCACACTGGTCTAAAAGAGGCTGCTTCCGGGTGGTAAATCGCCATAGAACAAGCCACTGAGCTGTTGTTCGTTCCTGGTAGAGCGCTTCTCTCTTTGTATGCAAATTATTATGACCCTGGGGAAGTCTCCCTATGGGTGATGGGGGAAACCAGACGTGGACTCCTTGCCCAGTGTGCTTAGAGGAATGTGGCTGCACCTCACTGACGAGGCCCATAGAAGGCCGAAACGATCGTCTGGGGTTGTCATGTTCCTTGTTCAGAGGAGAATTGCCTGGTATTTCGGGGCTGGACTGACCTTATTTGGCGGGATCAGACTGATATACTTCAGGAAAGTTTTCTTCTGTGAAAAGCACACTGGTCTAAAAGAGGCTGCTTCCGGGTGGTAAATCGCCATAGAACAAGCCACTGAGCTGTTGTTCGTTCCTGGTAGAGCGCTTCTCTCTTTGTATGCAAATTATTATGACCCTGGGGAAGTCTCCCTATGGGTGATGGGGGAAACCAGACGTGGACTCCTTGCCCAGTGTGCTTAGAGGAATGTGGCTGCACCTCACTGACGAGGCCCATAGAAGGCCGAAACGATCGTCTGGGGTTGTCATGTTCCTTGTTCAGAGGAGAATTGCCTGGTATTTCGGGGCTGGACTGACCTTATTTGGCGGGATCAGACTGATATACTTCAGGAAAGTTTTCTTCTGTGAAAAGCACACTGGTCTAAAAGAGGCTGCTTCCGGGTGGTAAATCGCCATAGAACAAGCCACTGAGCTGTTGTTCGTTCCTGGTAGAGCGCTTCTCTCTTTGTATGCAAATTATTATGACCCTGGGGAAGTCTCCCTATGGGTGATGGGGGAAACCAGACGTGGACTCCTTGCCCAGTGTGCTTAGAGGAATGTGGCTGCACCTCACTGACGAGGCCCATAGAAGGCCGAAACGATCGTCTGGGGTTGTCATGTTCCTTGTTCAGAGGAGAATTGCCTGGTATTTCGGGGCTGGACTGACCTTATTTGGCAGGATCAGACTGATATACTTCAGGAAAGTTTTCTTCTGTGAAAAGCACACTGGTCTAAAAGAGGCTGCTTCCGGGTGGTAAATCGCCATAGAACAAGCCACTGAGCTGTTGTTCGTTCCTGGTAGAGCGCTTCTCTCTTTGTACTCTAAGAATATTATCTGTTTGCTGTGTAGCCACTAAAATAATATTATAAGGGGAGTCGTAGGTACTATTGCATAAAAGGTATTTTAGTATTTGGTGACCACTTACTAAATTCTGTATTTCAGGTTAATAGGAGCCTAGGATAGCTCTACCCCTGATATTTGTTTTCAGTGTTTAATATAGAAGCACTTAGTTGGGGTCTTGCGCTCCAAAAATTGAGTATGTGATTAGTTAGGGAAGCACTACTGATTTAGAGTATCTTATTAGAATTAGGGTTCTCTTGTGGCCCTTTTCTCGTAGTTATTCAGGTCTATAAAAGTTACCTGCTGTTTAACATAATTCTGAGCATTTGGGTTGCCACACTCTCAACAAAGACTAAATTGCAGGTGGCACTGCATTTAACACGTATACACTAGGATCTTCACTTTTTGATTTTGCACCCATTTCTGCAATGCTATACACATACTCCCCTCCTCCCTTCTTGTTTTTCTCTGAGTCCCTTTTGTTTTTTTTCTTTTTGTTGTTTTTCACTTTACAACACGGCAGATCTTCACTCATTTTGTACTTTTGACACTCATATCATCTCCACTCCTTCCCCCGCTTTTTTTCCTTTTTGCACAACACTCTTTGTGACAAAAGTCTACTCTCTTTATTCCTATGGACAAATACATGTCTCACCTAAGCATAAGGAGGAAAGGCCTAAGCCTAGTGATTTAGAAGTTAGCAATGATTCAAGTGTGAACAATATTGATAATACGGCACTCCTCCATCAGATTGCTGATCTGTTAATGCCTCAGTTTGATGTACTGAAACAGGAAATAACGAGTTTGACAATTGAAGTTAGGCAATTCTCATCTAGAATGTCCGAGTTGGAAACTAGAGTCTCCGATATTGAGGACAGGGTCAACACTCAGTAACAAACAGTTACCGGTCAGGACAAGAGGTTGCTTGCACTACATTCCAGAGTAGAGGAGTTAGAGGATAGATCTCGCCGTAACAATCTCAGAGTCATTGGTCTCCCAGAAAGTGGGGAATTTATCAACCTGTTAAAATTTTCCTCAACCACACTCCCCCGACTAGTAGGCAGCCAGACATAAAATCTGGTAATCCCAGTAGAAAGAGCCCACAGAATTGGTCCTGTCCGGAACAAGTTTGATGGGGTAGCTAAACCCAGACCTGTAATAATTAAATTTTTAAATTTTCAAGACAAATTCCACATATTGAGGCTTTATCGCAAGAACAACGGTATTATGTTGGGCCAAGTGAGGCTTTTATTATTTCAAGACTTTTCGGCAGAGACTCAAGCATATAGATAGATTTAACAGTAAGTCTACGGATAAAAAGATTAGGGAATCCACAATACTTTGTAGGTTCTGTCAGAAGTTGTCTCTCAAGGATATCTGGCGAGCACAGCATCCAGATCAAAGTATTTTAGGTCTTTTTCAAGAATAGACTTCTTTTTAATTTCTAGTGCACTGATGAGGTTAGACATTAAAACTGATATTAAGGAAATTAAGCTAACAGATCATGCAATTATCTCCTTAGAGATAAAATACAAAGATCCTACACAGTGTAATAAAGCGCGTTTTTTTTTTCCCCTCAGTACCTTATTCACAGTACAACATTCAGATCTATAGAGATAAAGCGGAAATATTTTGGGAGACTGCAAAAGCGGTATTAAGAGGAGAAATAAAAGCTTACCTGATTAGGTATAAGGCACTAAGAAAACAGAGGGAAGAACAATTAGCTAATACGGTCAAAAACACATATTCACGTTATATCCAGAATCCATTAATAGCTAACTGGAATAAATATAAGAATGTAAGATCAGAAAGAGATATTTTTTATAAACAAATGATGACCATAGAGGAACATAAGCAAAAAGCTTTCTTCGCTGGAAGTCAGGGTATTTCTGCCAAAATCTTAGCTAAGATTACTAAACTAAGGCAACAGAAAAATTATATATCAGTTATTAATTATCAGAATAAAAAACTTACTAAAATTTCAGAAATAAGACAAACCTTTCTCGATTGCTTCCAAAACGTTTATTCTCCTAGTCCAGTGGACAAAACTAATAAAAAGAAGTTCTTGCAAAAAGTTAAATTACCACAGATTCTAAGCCAGGATCTACAAATGCTTAACAAACCTATCTCAATGAAAGAGATATCTGTGGCGATAAATAATCTTAAACCAGGTAAAACACCATGTCCTGACGCTCTCCCAGCTGAATTTTACAAACTTTTACAAGAACAACTGCTCTCTCCTCTTTGTGATCTATTCAATGACTACTTCGTCAGCAATAAGACAAAATCCCCCCTGTTTGCAGCCTCAAATGTGGTCCTGATTATGAAAAAAGGGAAAAGACCCTGAATTACCAACATCATATAGACCTATATCCCTCCTAAATCAGGACTACAAATTGATGACAGCTATTATCTCTAACAGACTTTAAAGATGTTTAGATTATATTATACACCCTGACCAAGTCGGGTTTATGACAGCAAGAAACCCAGTTAAAATTATATGAAAAGTGCAGCTGGTATTAGATCTGTTTGCGAATAAAACATTAAGAAAATCGCATTTGAAACCAGACCTAGCAAATCTTACGGTCGATGCCGAGAAGGCATTTGACTCGATTGGGTGGGATCACCTATTTACTTCGCTGGAAGGATTTGGGATGAGAGGGCATTTTCAGCAGTTTGTATGAATGCTATATCAGAATCCTATTTCAGCAATTATAGTGAATGGAGATACATCAGACAGATTCCCCTTGAAGAGAGGTACGCGGCAGGGATGTCCGTTGTCTCCATTATTATTCAACCTCTCTTTGGAACCCTTGGCAATTTATCTGAGACAGGAGCTGAAGGGGATAAGAATAGGTGGTCAAGAATTTGTCCTCTCTCTTTTCGCAGATGACCTTCTTCTCTTCTTAAGTAATACAACACAATCTATACCGCAGGTCCTAGATATATTTAGGCTCCTTGGTTCCTTTTCTGGTTATAAGACCTATAACAAAAAATCTGAGTTACTATGGATATACAAACCAAGACATGAGTTGTTGCATCCCTTCCGCGAAACTAAGCATATACAATATCTGGGTTTAACACTAAGTAATGACCCGCGACAATGGTATGAGCTTAATTTTCCCAAATGTATTTCGGATATACAAGACAAAATGAAAATTTGGTCCAACCTCCCACTGAGTATCTCTGCTAGAATCATGTTTATTAAGGCAATTCTGTTCCCCGAACTTTTATATTTTCTCCAAAATTTTCCATTACTATTATACAACAAGTATATCTCACGATTATAGAGGAGTTTTAACAACTTTATATGACAAGACAAGAAGCCACGTATAGCTCTGTTTTCTTTAACACTCCCAAAAGCCTGCGGAGGTCTTGCATGCCCAAATATTAGATTCTACAATTACGCGGCTCTATGTAAGTTTGTGATTGATTGGATCACTGAGAAAGAACAGGTTACTCAACTCAGATAAGAATCACACTTAATAGCCCCATTTAGTTTGAAAGCTGTATTGCACTATCCAGTGGCTAAAATGCCTCCTAGCATAACACAGTTTGTTACTATTAAAGACATTATAGGTGCTTGGCAGAAGATCTGCATAGGAACTAAAAACAATTTTCGTAAATCTGAATTTCTTCCTATATTGGGCAATCCAAGTTTTCCCCCAGGTTTGACATCATCAGTCTTTTCGGTGTGGCACAAGAAGGTCTCTATTCTCTAGGTCAGGTTTGCCAGGAGAAGAAGCTGGTAGTAAAAACTTTTGATGAGCTAAGAGACAAATACAATCTACCAAAAACATCGTTCTATGCCTACCTACAAATTCGTCACTGGATAGGGATCCTAAGGGCAGAAACAGGGCTGGAATTAGATATGGGGAACCTAGGCAAAATAATTAGATTGTATTGTGAAGGGATTAACAATATTGCACAGACATACAAATTGCTAATAAATTATCATTGGGGAATTCATATCAATACACTAGTGACGAAATGGAAGAAAGTAGAATAGGAGGGGATTACTAAGAGCATGAGCTTAGCCACTAAGGCTACAGTCTCAGTCAGTTGGCGTAAATCGCATATCAAATTACTTAATATGGCGTACCTCTCTCCAGCCAGATTAGCTAAATGGGATGGGGGGGGTAGGAAAATGTCCTAAATGTAGTCAGGAAATGGCAGATCAAATACACTGTATATGGGCATGTCTTAAAGTTGCACAATTCTGGAAAAAAGTAAATTTCTGGTGTAATAAGGTGATGGGAATACAGATTAAAATTACATTAATTGAAATTCTTTTCTTCTTCAAATATGATATGGCAAAAGCCAATCTCAAATTTTTTAATGCAATGATATAAGTAGGAAGAAATGTGATATTTACGAACTGGAAAGGTAAAACAAATCTCAGGTTTTCAGAATTTCTGGAGAAAGTCCAGTACCAGATAATATTAGAACAGTACAATATGAAAAACTATAGAAATAGGCAATTACAGTGATTCTTTACTAAGTGGAAGTTGATGATCTTGTCTCTTCCTGCAATAGTACAACTACAAATTGCCTCCCCTTTTAAGAATTCAGAGTGGTTTATACAACAGGTAGAAAGAGGACAGCTCTCAAGAACATGGCTACCGGAACATGATGGGCAGTGAGGGAGAGGCTCTTTTCCCTCTTTTTGTCTGTTTCTGTTCCTGTGCTTTCCCTGTTTCTTTTCCCTTACCTTTCCCCTCTCCTCCCTTCCCCCCCCCCCTTTTTTTTCTCCCCCTTCCTGGTGAGCTAGTGTTGAATCTAACTAGCTAACCTAAATCGCATTGGGTGGGCCACTGGCTCTATTCCAAGGTCTCTAGACTATAGGAGTCAGGGATTTGGCCTAGCGGACACCAATCTAGAACGAATTTTAATTTTAATTTTGTGGATGTATTCTGTTCTTTTTTGTTTTGCTGAATAATTTGAAGTTCCAACAAATTGTAAAGCAGAAATATTTAGCGAATTAGTAATAAGGTCCTCCCGCAAGGGTAAAAATTAGATCGTAACAATTATTAGATATGGATAAGGACTGGGAGGCCTGGTTCATGACATGAATGTTTGTTTGAAGGCCTTTTGTTTTTTGTGATCTTTCTGTATATTGATGTTATATCTTAAGAAAAGTGTATAAAAATATAATTAAAAAAAAAAAAACTTTCTATAGTAATTGGCGAACCCCAAAAAATGTTGAATAGACCGAAGAGCAACTGGGCAAGGCCACTGCAGAACTGCAGATAACTTGTCAGGATCCATGGAGAACCCTGCAATGGAGATAACATAACCTAGGAAGGTTACTTGAGTCTGATGGAACTCACATTTCTTGAGTTTACAAAACAGGCCGTTCTCACGTAGTCTCTGAAGAACCCGTGTAACATCAGAACGATGAGCCTCAAGTGTGGGTGAGTGTATGAGGGCGTCGTCTAAGTACACCACAACACACTGTTGCAACATATCTCGTAGGACATCAATAATAAATTCCTGAAAAACAGCAGGAGCATTACATAGGCCAAATTGCATTACAAGATACTCATAATGCCCGCTCCTGGTGTTAAATGCTGTTTTCCATTCGTGGCCCTCCTTAATCCTAACTAGATTGTACGCTCCTCTCAAATCAAGTTTATTAAAGACCGTAGCTCCCTTGAGGCGGTTAAAGAGTTCCATAATGAGCGGAATAGGGTAAGCATTCTTAATGGTAAGACAATTAAGACCCCTATAATCGATGCATGGTCTTAACTTGCCACCCTTTTTCTTCACAAAGAAGAAGCCAGCCCCTGCAGGAGAGCAGGATTTGCGGATGATCCCCCGCGACAGAGCATCGGCAACATACTCCTCCATAGCACAATTCTCTGCAACAGACAGAGGGTACACCCGGCCCTGAGGAGGAATGGCTCCAGGTTGCAGGTCTATGGCACAATCGTAAAACCGGTGAGGAGGCAACGTACCGGCACGCACCTTGTCAAAAACGTCTAGGAACTCTTGGTACTCCTCTGCCAATTGAGATACCGAAGAAGTGCACAAGACTTTAACTGGTTTCTGAAGACAAGTGGAAATACATTGCGGGGACCGCGACAAAATTTCGGACCTGTGCCAGTCGAGACTGGGATTGTGCTTTTGGAGCCAGGGATAACCCAGAACAACTGGAAAATGAGGAGAGTTTATCACCTGGAACCAGAGGGTTTCAAAATGGAGAGCCCCAACAGCCATGGACAATGGAGTAGTTTCGTGAGTAACGAGTGGGGCCTGCCATCAATGGCCTCAATAGCAAGTGGAACGGACCGAGGCAAAACAGGAATGGAGTGCTTTGATACAAAAGCACTGTCAATGAAATTGCCCGCAGCACCAGAGTCAACAAGAGCCTGAGTGACTATGGAGGAGTCCACCCAGGAAAGGACAACCGTGACCAAAGGTTTCTCCTTAAACGGTTCCGGGGACGAGGATAAACCACCCATGGTCTTCCCCCAACAGGACCTTAGGTGTGAGCGTTTCCCGGCCGTGTAGGACAAGACTTTAAAAGGTGGCCCTGTAACCCACAATAGAGGCATATCCCCTCCCTCCTCCTA
Organism: Bombina bombina; assembly: GCF_027579735.1. Taxonomy (NCBI): domain Eukaryota; kingdom Metazoa; phylum Chordata; class Amphibia; order Anura; family Bombinatoridae; genus Bombina; species Bombina bombina. Next base: position 1,127,895,091 of record NC_069501.1, read on the forward strand.
AAGGCCCTCTCCGCCGTGGAGAGACGCGTGAATCCCAACTGCATCGGCTCAGCAGTACCTGGTGACTTTGGACCAGGAGGCATGGGAGGAAAGGGAGGCATGGGTGGGAACGAACACGTAGGAGACAACGTAACAGGAGGCTTCCGCAAGCGCTCCTTGAAAGAGGGCCTCTCTCTGAGTCTGATGTCAATTAGGATCAAAAAGACACCAATGCCTCGAGATCCTCTGGTAAATCTCTGGCAGCAACTTCGTCTTTAATCGCATCAGAGAGCCCATGAAAGAAGGCGGCAACAAGGGCTTCATTGTTCTAACCTACCTCTGCGGCAAGCGTACGGAACTCAATAGCATACTGAGCAACAGATCTTGTACAATGCTGAATGGACAAGAGTCGTTTAGCAGCAGAGGAGGAACAAGCCGGAACATCAAATACCCTTCGAAAGGAGGCTACAAATTCATGGTAATTTGAAATCACAGGTTTATTAGTTTCCCACAATGGATTAGCACAGGCAAGAGCTGTGTCAGAGAGTAACGATATGAGAAATCCCACCTTAGCTCTGTCAGAGGGAAACGCCTGAGGGAACATCTCAAAGTAAATGCCCACCTGGTTCAAAAACCCTCTGCACTGAATAGGATTGCCTCCATATCACTGAGGTAGAGGGGCAGAACCGAACATGCTCCTGGTAGGCATAGGTGCAGCAGCGGAAACAGGAGCAGCCATAACTTGCAGGACACTTTGGTCCAAATGTGCAGTGCGAATCAGCAGGGTTTGCAGGGCTAGTGCAAATAGATCCAAGCGGTGATCCTGTACATCCATCCTGGAAATGATGGCAGGTAAAGGTGGATTTTAGCACCATCAGGATTCATGGCCTTTGCGTAATGTCAAGGTGCCAGGATTCAGACTGAGACGAGAAGTGCAAAAATAATCACACCTTTATTAATAGCAAAAAATAATAAAAAGTCTACAAGTCAAATAACAAGCCAGAAATCAAAACCAGAGCTGGTAGTCAGACGAGCCGAGTCAGGAGCCAAAGCGAATAGTCAGACGAGCCAGAATCAGGAACAAGGAAAACAGCAGAGTCAGGAACAAGCCAGGGATCAGAAACCAGGAAGGACGTCAAGCAGCCAGGTAATACACAGGAACTCTCACAAACCGGTCTGAGACAACACAAAGGCAAAGCATACTGAACAGAGGCCCTTTAAATAATAAGTGATGACATCACAATTCTGAGACTGCATCCTGTCTCACACGGATGATGCACACCAGTCTGGCCATAAAGGAAGTCCAGGAAATGAGCAGCATCCCCCACAATGCACCACAGTCAGCAAGAGAGCTGAGTAAAATGGCTGCCAGCAGCATATGGCAAACAAAACAGGGAAAAACCCCTGACAGCCTGTTTATCCTTTATGCTTGTATAAGGTAGAAATCACTGTAAATAAACACACAATTCTTAGGAGCATAAGAGTCAAGTAAGAACACACACAAACTGATTGCATTGTATACAGAGCGTGAAAGCTTGGCCCCTGTAAAAACACAGTCACAAAGGCACTATCTCGTTTGAACATCTTTTATGCAGATACAATGTTGAGGCTGAGTGTGTTTACACTTTTCAGGTTTAGTACTTTTTAAATCCAGTATAAGAAGATATCCTTTCAATAAAAACCCATTGGAAAAATGTATTAAAAGGCGAGCGGACATGATTCGCCACTAGCAGGGGCCGTCAATCATCCCAATCAGATGATTGACGGACCTGAACCGATGGGTCTCAGAAGCAGCATCCGCTGCTTAATAAATGGTGCCCATAGTCTACATCTTGTTGGAAAACCGGACCCAGTGCTTTTACAAACAATAAAAATAAATATTGTTAAAAACAATACTTCTCAAATATTAAAAGTGACAATATAGTATCTGAGCCATCGTGCCAGTATGCCCATGATGTCAACATAAAAATGGCATTCAGATGGTTAAACTGTGGTGTGAATAGATTTGGATTGCAACAGATTAATGTTACACATGTAAATGAGTAATTCCCTTACACAGAGAACAAAGTGGTTAATTCAGAAGCCCTTTAACCATAAGAGGTGGGAAAGGGCTATTGTATCTGTCAGTTTCAGGTGACCTCCCAGAAAACAGATAATTAACAAACAAAAAGGCCTTTTCAGGAGCATTCACAGCTTCAGGCTGTTAATGCACTGATCCATTTTACATTGTGATCACTCCATGAAAATCAACAACCAATTCTGATAAATCACAGACTGTAATCTGCACAATAATTAATATATATATTTTATTTTTAATATACTATTATTTTCTAATTCAAATATAGAAAAAAATCTCTGTTCTTGTCAGTATTATGAGGCCCCTCTAAGATTGTTTTAAAGGTAATTTTTACCTCGGAAACTTTGGGGCGTTCACTGATGTACTTTATGCGAAGGAGAGACACCTACTTTACAATATAATGCTCCAATAAAGTAAACAAATTATTTCTCTTTGTGACAGCGAGTTTTTAAGAATCAGGGGCCTGATACGATATGCTGCGTCACCCGCAAAAGCCAGCGACGCCAAATTTTGCGCTGGTTTGGTATCACATATACAGCGTAAAATAGAAGTTACACTCGTATATTTCACCCTTCGGCCGTAGTTTTTTGGCCCATAGAGTGATATACCAAACCCGCGCAGTTTGGTATCCAAAATACAGTGTAAGGACTTATGTGGCGAAAATGGAGAAATCTTACTCCATTTTCACCTCGCCACAAAATGCAGGCGTAGTAAGCCTTACGCTGAGTATTGGAGCCCCGTAATTCCCTAAACTACCTGCAAAATAAAACCTAACGCATGCGCAATGTCTATCTACCTGTCAACCGCAATCCCACACCGCAATCTTTAATAAAGTGCTTATCCCCTAAACTGCTGCTCCCGGACCCCGCCGCCAGCTACATTAAATGTCTTACCCCCTAATCTGACCCCCCTACACCGCCGCCGCATACATTAAAATGATTACCCCCTAATGTGAGCCCCTACCCCGCCGCCACCTACATTAAAATGATTTACCCCCTAATGTGAGCCCCTACCCCGCCGCCACCTATATTATATGTACTACCCCCTAATCACCGCCACCACCTATATTAAAATTATTAACCCCTAATCTAATCCCCCTACACCGCCACCACCTATATTAAATATATTAACCACTAAACCTAAGTCTAACCCTAACACCCCCTAACGTAATTATTATTAAAATAAATCTAAATAATATTAATAATATTAACTAAATTATTCCTATTTAAATCTAAATACTTACCTATAAAATAAACCCTAAGATAGCTACAATATAATTAATAATTACATTGTAGCTATTTTAGGGTTTATATTTATTTTATAGGTAACTTGGTATTTATTTTAACTAGGTACAATAGGTATTAAATAGTTAATAACTATTTAATAGCTACCTAGTTAAAATAATTACCAAATTACCTGTAAAATAAATCCTAACCTAAGTTACCATTACACCTAACACTACCCTATCAATAAATTAATTAAATAAACTACAATTATCTAAACTAAAATACAATTAAATACACTAATCTATATTACAAAAAAAACAAATAGTAAATTACAAAAAAATAAAAAAAGATTACAAGAGTTTTAAGCTAATTACACCTAATCTAAGTCCCCTAATAAAATAACAAAGCTCCCCAAAATAAAAAAATTTCCCTACCCTAAACTAAATTAAAAAAGTAATCAGCTCTGTTACCAGCCCTTAAAAGTGCCTTTTGTGGGAAATTGCCCCAAAGTAATCAGCTCTTTTACCTGTAAAAAAAAAGAACAACCCCCCCATTACAACCCACCACCCACACACCCCTACTCTAAAACCCACCCGATCCCCCCTTAAAAAAACCTAAGTCTAACCCCCAAGTTGTCCTTACCTGTCCTGAAGACCGGCGGAGAAGGTCCTGTTCCAGGCGGAGAAGTCTTCTTCCATGCGGCGACCTCTTCTTCTTCCAGGAACCAGCCGGCGCGGAGCGGAGGAGTTGAAGACCGATGAGCGCGGAGCTGAAAACCGTCCTCTCTGGAACTATATTGTAGCAATCTTAGGGTTTATTTTATAGGTAAGTATATTTAAATAGGAATAATTTAGTTAATATTATTAATATATTTAGATTTATTTTAATAATAATTAAGTTAGGGGGTGTTAGGTTTAGACTTAGGTTTAGTGGTTAATATATTTAATATAGGTGGCGGCGGTGTAGGGGGATTAGATTAGGGGTTAATATATTTAATATAGGTGGCGGCGGTGTAGGGGGATTAGATCAGGGGTTAATAAATTTAATATAGGTGGCGGCGGTGTAAAGGGGTCAGATTAGGGGGTAGCACATATAATATAGGTGGCGGCGGGGTAGGGGCTCACATTAGGGGGTAATCATTTTAATGTAGGTGGCGGCGGTGTAGGGGGACCAGATTAGAGGTTAATACAGTTAATATAGGTTGCGGCGGGGGAGCTGAAACTACGGGCGGCGCAGATTTCCACGCTTGCGCCGATACCTGCGCCGTATATCGGATCGCGCCCCAGGTCCTGAATGAGATAAATTTAATACACACATTTATTTTGTTGTTTATTACATATGACAAATAAATTAAGTACTTTAATAAGCTGTAAATTCTCACAATTATTCCCTAGTGGAACTACAAGTATATAGTCTAGAAAAAAAATGATTTTAATAATAGAATAACTGACACAAAGTGTAAACTCTTTTTATTTAACCAAGTCCTTTAATTCAATCTTGAATAACACAAATATACAGCATTATACTGTACAGTAAACTCACTACCATATTAAACGGTCATTAACATTTGCTCAGAGTGCTTCCAAAATTAGATTTATTAGCTATTTATGATAAGATTAGAAAATAGTTCATAGGTACAATTTATATTTGAATACAAAAGTCTGATTTAGACAAATAGCCAATTAATCAATGCTTTTTGTTTTTGGGAAGACAGCAATAAGTTTTGTTAGCACAAGCCTTCATGTTGGGTACATTTTTAAAACGTCTTTATTGTTGCCACCCTAACAGATATTTGTATTATTTCTATAAATTATACATGGAATTTATCATGGATGTAAAAATGAGTAATGTGTCTCTTGTGAGAAAAGGCAGAGTAAAAGTACTAAGGAAATACTTGTGTCTGTGTTTTGTACTGCATAAGAAGATAGTCTGGTTGTCCATTTAGCATTATAAATATATTTATCACCCACCCTATTACAGCAAACATGTATATTCCACACAGTATGATTCATGAGTATAAATATTTGCTGAGATTCAAGAATGTGTCTTTTTGATTTGAAGTTAAAAAGGATCCACTGTAATATTCAAACACTCATTGCTGAATAACATTGCAAAATTAAAGACACAGGCCTAAATTACAAATGGCACATTAGTGTGTTAGTGTGGGATGTGCTAGCACACATATTGCAAGTTGAAAGTTAACCGTTGTGCTTGAGCGCTCCTGTAGACGTAGTCTAACATGTAAGGGTTAAAAGAAAATTCACCAAATACAACATAAATACATTAAAATAAAGTATCAAACTCATATATACACTATCTGATAAAAAATATTTTAGAAAAATATTAATACAAAGGTTTAATATGGTATATGACAAGGTATTTGACTGGGTAGGGTTATTATGTGTATGTATGTATGTATGTGTGTATATATATATATATATATATATATATATATGTATATAATTAAGTGTTTGTGTGTGTACCCTAATCTGCCGCCCCCGACATCGCCGACACCAACATTATACTTATTAACCCCTAATCTGCCGCTCCAGACATCGCCGACACCTACATTATATTTATTAACCCCTAAACAATTAAATCAATTAAATTAAAATAGCTAAAGTACAAAAAAAACAATCACTACATTACAGAAAATAAAACACAAATTACAGATATTTAAACTAATTACACCTAATCTAATAGCCCTATCAAAATAAAAAAAGCCCCCCCAAAATAAAAATACAAACAACCCCCCAACAGTAAAACCCACACCCACACAACCAACCCCCCAAATAAAATACTATCTAAAAAAACTTAAGCTCCCCATTGCCCTGAAATGGGCATTTGGATGGGCATTGCCCTTAAGAAAAAAAGGGCAGTTAGCTCTTTTGCAGGCCCAAAGTCCCTAACCTAAAAATAAAACCCACCCAATACACCCTTAAAAAAACCTAACACTAACCCCCTGAAGCTCGACTTCCCCTGAGAAGTCTTCATCCAAGCCGGGCCGAAGTCCTCAATGAAGCCGGGAGAAGTGGTCCTCCAGACGGGCAGAAGTCTTCATCCAGACGGCATCTTCTATCTTCATCCATCCGGCGCGGAGCAGGTCCATCTTCAAGACATCCGACGCAGAGCATCCTCTTCATCTGACGACTAAAGATGAATGAAGGTGCCTTTAAGTGAAGTCATCCAAGATGGCGTCCCTTAGATTCCAATTGGCTGATTGGATCAGCCAATAGGATTGAGCTAGCATTTTATTGGCTGTTCCAATAATTTTATTGTTGGGGGGGTTGTTTGAATTTTTTTACAGGTAAAAGAGCTGATTACTTTGGGGCAATGCCATGCAAAAGGCCCTTTTAAGGGCTATTGGTAGTTTAGGCTAGGGGTTTTTGTGTTTTTTGGAGGGGGGGGGTATTTTGATAGGGCTATTAGATTAGGTGTAATTAGTTTAAATATCTGTAATTTGTTTTTTTATTTTCTGTAATTTAGTGGGGGGGTTTTTGTACTTTAGCTAATTTAATTTAATTGATTTAATTGTTGTTAATTTAGTTAATTTATTTAATTATAGTGTAGTGTTAGGTGTTAGTGTAACTTAGGTTAGGTTTTATTTTACAGGTACTTTTGTATTTATTTTAGCTAGGTAGCTATTAAATAGTTAATGACTATTTCATAACTATTCTACCTATTTAAAATAAATACAAATTTCCCTGTAAAATAAAAATAAACCCTAAACTAGCTACAATGTAACTATTATTTATATTGTAGCTAGTTTAGGGTTTATTTTACAGGTAAGTATTTAGTTTTAAATAGGAATAATTTAGTTAATGATAGGAATATTTAGTTAGATTTATTTAAATTATATTTGTTAGGGGGTATTAGATTTAGGTTTAGGGGTTAATAACTTTAATATAGTGGCGGCGACGGGGGCGGCAGATTAGGGGTTAATAAATGTAGGTAGGTGGCAGCGATGTTAGGGACGGCAGATTAGGGGTTAATAATATTTAACTAATGTTTGCGAGGCGGGAGTGCGGCAGTTTAGGGGTTAATATGTTTATTATAGTGGCGGTGACGTTGGGGCGGCAGATTAGGGGTTAATAAGTATAGGTAGGTTGCAACAACATTGGGGGCAGCAAATTAGGGGTTAATAAATATAATGCAAGTGTCGGCGATGTTGGGGGCAGCAGATTAGGGTTCAGAAATATAATGTAGGTGGCGGCGGTGTCCGGAGCGGCAGATTAGGGGTTAAAAAATGTATTTTAGTGTTTGCGATGCGGGAGGGCCTTGGTTTAGGGGTTAATAGGTAGTTAATGGGTGTTAGTGTACTTTTTAGCACTTTAGTTATGAGTTTTATGTTACGGCGTTGTACCATAAAACTCATAACTACTGACTTTCAAATGCGTTAGAAATCTTGACGGGGTAGGGTTTACTGCTCACTTTTTGGCCTCCCAGGATGGACTCGTAATACTGGCGCTATGAAAGTCCCATAGAAAAAGACTTTACAAAGTTTACGTAAGTCGTTTTGCGGTATGGCCAAAAAAGTGTGTGGTGCCCCTAAACCTTTAAGACTCGTAATACCAGCAGTAATAAAAAAGCAGTGTTAGCACCTGTTAACACTGCTTTTTCAGCTACCGAAAAACTCGTAATCTAGGCCTTTGGCTTTAGCACAGTTGATCTAATGTGGTGTTGGTGAACAGAAGTTAATGCAGTTGTGAAAATCCAAAGTCCTCAAGTTAGTGTACATTGGGTTTTGCTAGCTGTCAAACTTTTTTACTTTCCACTTGTAGTACGCTGGCTAACCCACCCTCGTTAAAACTTTACTTCTAGCGAAGTTTACACCATAGGCTAGATTACGAGTGGAGCGCAAATTAGCATATATATATACTAGGCATTAAGCCTGCCCAGAGGGCAGTCTATGTTTAAAAAATACAAACCCCCAAGCTAAAGTTACAAAAAATAAAAAAAAGTAAAAGTACAGAAATAAATAAACAAAGCTAAACTAATACCCCTATAAAAATAAAAATTCCTCCCCCAAATCGAATACTAAACTACCAATAGCCCTTAAAAGGGCCTTTTGTAGGGCATTTCCCTAAGTTAAACAGCTCTTTTACTTACAAAAATTACAAATTACCCCCTAACAGTAAAACCCCCCACCCACCAAACCCCCCAAATAAAAAACCTAACACCTAAAACCCAGGCAGATTACGAGTTGTGCGTTCGTGTTTTAACGCTGAAAAAATTGTCATTTCAGCGTTACAACAGCACTGCAGCCATTACGAGTCTTGTCAGTATAGCTGTACCGCAAGCCTTTTAGTGTGTAACGTAACGTCAGTCCCGCACACGTAAAAATGAAGTTTTTCATGGGACTTCCATAGCACAGCCATTACGAGTTTTGCAGTGAGGCTAAAAAGCTTGAGTTGCAGCCTATACCGACAAGACCCACTTCGCAATCTAAAAGCAGTAGTTATGAGTTTTACGCTACAAAAACCGTAACATAAAACTCATAACTAAACTGCTACAAAGTACACTAACACCCATAAACTACCTATTAACCCCTAAACCGAGGCCCTCCTGCATCGCAAACACTATAATAAATTTATTAACCCCTAATCTGCCGCTCCCGGTATCACTGCCACTAATACAATTTATTAACCCCTATTCCGCCGCTCCCTGACATTGTCACCACTATAATAAAGTTATTAACCCCTAATCCACCGCCCTTGCGCATTGCAAACACTATTTAAATATAATTAACCCCTAATCTGCCGTCCGTCCACATCGCCGCCACTATACTAAAGTTATTAAGCCCTACACCGCCACCACTATAATAATCATATTAACCCCTAAACCGTAAGCCCACCACAACGAAATATACTAAATAAAATTATTAACCCCTAAACCAAAAACCCCCACATCACAATAAACTAATTTAAACTATTAACCCCTAAGTCTAACAGCCCCTAACTTTATATTAAAATTACAATTTCCCTATCTTAAATTAAATTAAAACTTACCTGTCAAATTAAAAAAACTAAGTTTAAACTAACAATTAAACTAATATAACTATTAAACTAAAATTAAACTAATATAACTATTAAACTAAAATTAAACTAACTACCAATTAAATTAAACTAAAATACACATTTAAAAAATTCCTAACACTACTCAAAAATAAAAAAGAATTACACCTAATCGCCCTATCAAAATAAAAAAGCCCATCCAAAATAAAAACCACCCTAACCTACAATAAACTACCAATAGCCCTTAAAAGGGCCCTTTGTAGTGGCATTGCCCTAAGTTAAACAGCTCTTTTACCTGTAAAAAAAATATAAAGACCCACCACCCAACCAACCCCCCCAAAATAAAAAACTAAGCTACCCATTGCCCTTAAAAGGGCATTTGTATGGGCATTGCCCTGAAAAGGGCATTTAGCTCTTTTACAAAAAGCCCAAACCCTAAACTAAAAAAAAAAACACCCAAAAAAACCTTAAAAAACCCATCACTAACCCCCGAAGATCCACTTACAGTTTTTGAAGTCTCGCTTGAACGATCTTCATCCAGGCGGCGAAGTCCTCATCCAGGTGGTCTCTTCTATTTTCATCCCGGCGGTGAAGTCTTCACCAAGGCGGCATCTTCTATCTTGATCCTGGTGGCTCGGAGCGGGACCGTCCTGAAGATATCCGGCGCAGAGCCCCCTTTTCATACGGTCGCCACCGTAGACTGAATCTTCAATGCAAGGCACGTGATTCAAGATGGTGTCCATTGCATTCCTATTGGCTGATTTGATTTTGGAAATTCATATCAACCAATAGAATGAGAGATACTGAAATTCTATTGGCTGATATGCCAATAGAATTTCAGAAGCTCTCATCCTATTGGCTGTTTTGAACAGCCAATAGGATTTCTGTAGCTCTCATCCTATTGGCTGATTTGAATTTCCAAAATCAAATCAACCATTAGGATGCTCCGTGCCGGATGTCTTCAGGATGGAACCGCTCTGCTCTGCTGGGATGAAGAAAGAGGATGCCGCCTGGATGAGGACTTCGCCGCCTGAATGAAGACTTCTCACCACCTGGATGAGGACATCGCCGCCTGGATGAAGATCATTCAAGCGGGACTTCAAAAACTATAAGTGGATCTTTGGGGGTTAGTGATTTTTTAAGGTTTTTTTTTGAGTGTTTTTATTTTTAGTTTAGGGTTTGGGCTTTCGTAAAAGAGCTAAATGCCCTTTTCAGGGCAAAACAAAAGAGCTAAATGCCCTTTTAAGGGCAATGCCCATACAAATGCCCTTTTCAGGGCAATGGGTTAGCTTAGGATTTTTTAGATAGTTTTTTTTATTTTGTGGGTTTGGGGGGTGGGGGTTTGTAATGTTAGTGGATCTTTGTATTTATTTTTTCAGGTAAAAGAGCTGTTTAACTTGGGGCAATGCCCTACAAAAGGCCCTTTCAAGGGCTATTGGTAGTTTATTCTAGATTAGGTTTTTTATTTTGGGGTGTTTTTTTTTTTTAAATGGGTATTAGACTAGGAATAATTTTTATTATTTTTGATCATTTGTTTGTTATTTTGTGTAATGTATTTTCTTTTTCGTTTTGGGGTGGGTTTTTATTTTTAGATTAGGGCTTGGGCATTTCACAAAAGAGCAGGAAAAAGAGCTAAATGCCCTTTTAAGGCAATGCGTAGATTAGGTTTTACTTTATTTTTATTTTGTGGGTTTGGGGGGTTGGGGTTTGTATACTGTTAGGGGGTGTTTGTTTTGTTTTGTGGCAAAAGAGCTGTGAACTTTAGGGCAATGCCCTACAAAAGGCCATTTTAAGGGCACACAAAAGGCCCTTTTAAGGATCCTTGGTAGTTTATTCTAGATTAGGCTTTTTATTTTGTAGTGGTTTTTTTTTTTTTTTTTTTTTAAAATGGTATTAGAATAGAAATAATTTTTATTGTTTTGGATAATTTCGTTTTTGTTATTTTTTTAATGTTTTTTTTATTTTTAGTAATTTTAGTGTTTGTCATTTTTTGTAATGGTAGGTTTATATTGTAGCTAGCTTAGGTTTATTTTTATTTCACAGGTAAGTTTGTATTTATTTTAACTAGGTAGTTAGTAAATAGTTAATAACTATTTACAAACTAGTCTACCTAGTTAAAATAAATACAAACTTACCTGTGAAATAAAAATAAAACCTAAGCTAGCTACAATATAACTATTAGTTATATTGTAGCTAGCTTAGGTTGTATTTCACAGGTATTTAGTTTTAAATAGGAATTATTTAGTTTATAATTGTAAGTTTAATGTAGCTCTATTTTAATTATGTTATAGTTAGGGGGTGTTAGATTTAGGGTTAGGTTTAGGATTATGGTTAGGCTTAGGGTTACGTTAGGGTTAGGGTTAGGTTAAGGGGTTAATATAGTTTAATTTAGGTTGTTGTGAGGGGCTGGCGGTTTAGGGGTTCATAGATTTATTTAGTGGTAGTGATGTGGGAGGCCAGAGGTTTGGGGGTTAATAACTTTATTTAGTTGCGGCGATGTCAGGGAGCGGCAGAATAGGGGTTAATAGATTTATTATAGTGTGGGCGATGTTGGGGTACGAGGGAATAGGGGTTAATAACTTTAGTATAGTGGTGGCGACATCGGGAGTGGCAGATTAGGGGTTAATAGATTTATTTAGGTGGCGCCGATATCGGGAGAGGCAGATTAGGGGTTAATAACATTATGTAGGTGGCGATGATGTTGGGGGCGGCAGATTAGGGGTGTTTAGACGTGGAATTTATGTTAGGGTGTTAAGTTTAAACGTATCTTTTTTTTCCCCATAGACATCAATGGGGCTGCGTTATGGAGCTTTTCATTCTGCGATCGCAGGTGTTAGGCCTTTTTCTGACCCACTCTCCCCATTGATGTCTATGGGGAAAGCATGCACGAGCACGTCAAAATAGCACTTGTATTTTGTGCGGTATGGAGCTCAACGCAACCATATCGCACGCACAAGCCGGCTGTTTCAAAACTTGTAATGGCTGCGCTATAGGGGTTTAAATAATCTGAAAAAAAAAAACGCCACCCCCCCAAAAAAAAAAAAAAGCCTATGACTAAGCCTCAAATAGGCACTCACTGTTCCTGAAGTCTGGCGGAGAAGGAGGCACGAAGCAGAGGTGGGAACTGTCTTCCCCAAGGCGTGGATCCTCAGTGGCGGTCCTCAACGGTGGCGGTGGTCCTCGGCGGCATGGAGGCTCCTCTTCATCCGATGTCCATCGTACACTGAAGATTGAATGCAAGGTACCGCAATCAATTTGGGGTACCTTGCATTCCTATTGTCTGAAATTTTTAAATCAGCCAATAGAATTAGAGCTACTGAAATCCTATTGGCTGTTCAAATCAGCCGATAAGATTTCAGTAGCTCTCATCCTATTGGCTGATTTAAAAATATCAGCCAATAGGAATGCAAGGTACCCCAATAAATATGGGGTACCTTGCATTCAATCTTCAGTGTGCGACGGACGATCGCATGAAGAGGAGCCTCCAATGCCGCCGAGGACCACCGCCGTTGAGGACCGCCACTGAGGATCCAGGCATCAAGAACACAGCTCCGCACCTCCACTCCGCCCCACCTTCACTCCAGATGAAGATAGAAGATGATAGATCCATCTGGAAAAAGACCTTCTCCGCTGGACTTTAGGAACAGTGAGTACCTATTTGGGGCTTAGGTTTAGGCTTTTTAATATTAATTTTTGGGTGTTTTTTTTTTAGATTATGTTTACGGTCTTGAAAAAGAGCGGATTGCCCTTTTAAGGTCAGTACATCCAAATGCCCATTTAGGGGCAATGGGTAGTTTATTTTTTTTAGTGTTAGGTTTTTTATTTTAAGGGTTAGGTGGGTGGGGGGTTTTACTGTTAGGGGGGATTTATTATATTTTAGAGGTAAAAGAGCTGTTTAACTTAGGGCAAGGCCCTACAAAAGACCCTTTTAAGGGCTATTGGTAGTTAAGATTAGGGGGTGTTTTTATTTTGGGGGGCTTTTTTATTTTCATTGGGATTAGGTAAAAAAAGTTTTATTTTTGATAATTTTGTTTATTTTTTTCTTTAATTTTTTATTTTTTTTATTTTTTGTAATTTAATGTTAGGTTTTTTATTTTAATTGTAATTTAGTAGTAATTGGGGTTAATTTAGGGGGTGTTAGGTTTGGGGGTTTAGTAATTAAATTAGTTATTTGCGTTGTGGGGGGTTGGCAGTATAGGGGTTAATATATTAATTAGGGTTATTGCGATGTGGGGGTTTGGCGGTTTAGGGGTTAATAGGTTAATTAGGGTTTTGGGATGTGGGGGGTTGGCGGTTTAGGGGTTAATAGGTTAATTAGGTTTATTGCGATGTGGGGGGTGGGCTGTTTAGGAGTTAATATTTTAATTATGTTGTTTGCGGATTAGGGGTTAATAACTTTATTATTTTGCGATGTGGGAGTTCACGGTTTAGGTGTTTGTTAATATTTTGTGCAGGAGGTTAGGTTATTTTGTTATACTTCATGCAGGCAGTTACGTGTTTTTATTTGTATTTCTTGTGGTCGGTTACGTGTTTATTAGTTATTTTGTGCGGGCGGTTGCATGTTTTTTTTTTTTTTTTTTTTTTTTTTTTTTTAAGGCTTTGGGTTTGCCATCATTCTTTCACCACCCTGCCATCCAGGTGGATTCTTTTGGATGCGCACACAGCCAATATTCTTTTGGCTGCCCCGCGCAGCCAACATTCCTTTGAGGATGCGTCCGCAACTCGCGACAACGAAGGATGCATTACAAGCACGATTATAGTATAGATATACATACATATACATATCTAGACCTTTGTACGTATGTATGTATCTCTATGTTAAAACTTTTTGCAGGCCTTTTTTTCCACTAACACCTAACACGCTATTTCCACCGCCCACAAAGAGCAAAGAAATACCCCAAATCTCCTGCACACTACAGTTAGCGCGCCACTAGTAATCTAACCCTTAATGGTCATAGGAATATTCTTGGAGATATTGAAAAGCAGTTACATTATTTGGATTAAATGCTGTTTTCACACCTTGACTATTTTTTAAATGTGTGATACTTTCCCTGAAGATGGTGTGCTGTGGCCTATGTCTTGGAACGCTATTTTTTGGTGATAAACTATCGTCTGACACATGAACATTATTTTAAACAAAAATTATCTGGGAGTCATAGTCATCTTACAGTCTAAAAAATAGTACAAGTCCAAATTTACCCTGAGCTGAAACTTTCTGTAATGGTTGATAAACATTCCTCATATTTTCCTAAGGAGTGCAGCCCAGATCATTTCAGGACAAATTATATTAGTTTTTAATTAATTTTTTTGTGCTGTCCTCCCCTTAAACAGTTTTAAATTACTCTAAGATTTAGTTCCAGATGCAGCTTTGCCGTTTATTCTATGTAATATTGACCTGTTATTGTAGATTGTACTTGTCACACTTTTATGGGCTATGGTTTGCATCATATTTTTATTTATGTCTGTCTGGATGATATATTCTATGATACTTAGCAGCATATAATGAGTGTAAATATTTTTTATTTTTTTAAAGGATAATGTCATTTTTGAGAGATTATCAAGAGATTCAAAATATATGGAGCAAACCATGAGCCATCTTGAACAATTTGCATCTGAAGGTAAGTTTTCCGTTTCTAGCACCCAAATGTATCATGCGCTTCCAAATGTGTTGCACAAAGTCAGAGGGAAAAAAGTGTCTTTATATAGAACAGGTCAGTAAGTACCACTTTTCTTCATGAGAAATGTTGAATATTTTTAAAAACATGCAGACACATTTTGGGCTCACATGCCCTTAAAGTGAATGTAAATTTTGATGCTGAAGTTCCTGGTTTTTAAAAATTTGATTAAAAACAGGGGCACTTTAATTCATCAAAATTTACATTTCACTCCTGTTGTGAAAAAAACTTACCTTTTAAACTTGACAGCAGCTCCAGCTTCCTCCGGTCGTTGCAAGCCATGTCTGATGTCAGAAATGATTGATAGGTCATTCTCCAATCACAGCTTCCCCCCCCCCCCGGGGGAATCAGTGACTGATTCAAAGTCGTGATTGGAGGAAGCCGGATTCCTCATTTTAGACCCAGGAAGAGGCTTTGGGACGGGCGGAGGAAGCTGGAGCTGCTGTCATGATTAAAAGGTAAGTTTTTTTTCACAACACGAGTGAAATGTAAATTTTGATGTGATTTAAAGTGCCCCTATTTTTAATTGAATTTTTAAAAACTGGGCACTTTAGCATCAAAATTGACATTCACTTTAATCATGCTTAACCACGATTAAGCACATGTGAACCCAAAATGTTGCATGATATGTTCAATTAATAAACATACAACATTTTTCATAAAGACGAGTGATGTTACTTATTGATATCTCAAGGGAGGCTAAGCATTTACATTGTCCCTACGTACATCAAATAACTAACACCTAGATTATGAGTTCTGCGTTAGGGTTAAAAAGCAGCGTTAAGGGGTCCTAATGCTGCTTTTTATCTATCACTGGTATTACGAGTCAGACAGGAAAGGGTCTACCGCTCACTTTTTTTCCGCGACTCGAGGCTACCGCAAATCCCCTTACGTCAATTGCGTATCCTATCTTTTCTATGGGATTTGCCTAATGCTGGTATTACGAGTCTTGGAAGAAGTGAGCGGTAGACCCTCTACCGACAAGACTCCAACCGCAAATAAAAGTCAGTAGTTAAGAGCTTTATGGGCTAACGCCGGAACAGAAAGCTCAACTACAGTGCTACAAAGTACGCTAAACACCCATAAACTACCTATGAACCCCTAAACTGAGGCCTCCCACATCGCAAACCCTATAATAAAATTATTTAACCCCTAATCTTCCGACCGGACATTGCCGCAACCTACATTATAGCTATGAACCCCTAATCTGCTGTCCCTAACATCGCCGACACCTATATTATATTTATTACCCCCTAATCTGCCCCCCCAACGTCGCCGAACCTACCTACACTTATTAACCCCTAATCTGCCGACTGGACATCACCGCCACTATAATAAATGTATTAACCCCTAAACCGCCGCACTCCCTCCTCGCAAACACTATAATAAATTTTATTAACCCCTAATCTGCCCTCCCTAACATTGCCGCCGCCACCTACCTACAATTATTAACCCCTAATCTTCCGCCCCCAACATCGCCGCTACTATAATAAAGTTATTAACCCCTAAACCTAAGGCTAACCCTAACCCTAACACCCCCCTAAGTTAAATATAATTTAAATAAAACTAACTAAATGTACTATAATAAAATAAATTATTCCTATTTAAAACTAAATACTTACCTATAAAATAAACCCTAATATAGCTACAATATAACTAATAGTTACATTGTAGCTATTTTAGGATTTATATTTATTTTACAGACAACTTTGTATTTATTTTAACTAGGTACAATAGCTATTAAATAGTTAATAACTATTTAATAGCTACCTAGTTAAAATAATTACAAAATTACAAAATTACCTGTAAAATAAATCCTAAGTTACAAATACACCTAACACTACACTATCAATAAATAAATTACATAAATTAACTACACTTATCTAAACTAAAATACAATTAAATAAACTAAACTATAATACAAAAAACAAACACTAAATTACAGAAAATAAAAAAATGACAAGAAGTTTAAACTAATTACACCTAATCTAAGCCCCCTAATAAAATAAAAAAGCCCCCCAAAATAATAAAATGCCCTACCCTATCCTAAATTACAAAGTAATCAGCTCTTTTTACCAGCCCTTAAAAGGGCTTTTTGCGGGGCATTGCCCCAAAGTAATCAGCTCTTTTACCTGTAAATAAAAATACAATACCCCCCCCACAACATTATAACCCACCACCCACATGCCCCTACTCTAAAACCCACCGAAACCCCCCCTTAAAAAAAACTAACACTAACCCCCTGAATATCTCCCTACCTTGAGTCGTCTTCACTCAGCCGAGCCGAATTCTTCATCCAAGCGGGGCAGAAGAGGTCCTCTATCCGGTTGAAGTCTTCATCCAAGCGGGGCAGAAGAGGTCTTCCAACCCGATTGAAGTGTTCATCCAAGCGGCATCTTCTATCTTCATCCATCCGGAGCAGAGCGGCAGCATCCTGAAGACCTCCGACGCGGAACATCTATCCTGGCCGACGACTTCCCGACGAATGACGGTTCCTTTAAATGACGTCATCCAAGATGGCGTCCCTTGAATTCCGATTGGCTGATAGGATTCTATCAGCCAATCGGAATTAAGGTAGGAAAAATCTGATTGGCTGATTCAATCAGCCAATCAGATTGAAGTTCAATCTGATTGGCTGATTGGATCAGCCAATCGGATTGAACGTCAATCTAATTGAATCAGCCAATCAGATTTTTCATACCTTAATTCTGATTGGCTGATAGAATCCTATCAGCCAATCAGAATTCGAGGGACGCCATCTTGGATGATGTCATTTAAAAGAACCGTCATTCGTCGGCCAGGATGGATGTTCCGCGTCGGAGGTCTTCAGTATGCTGCCGCTCTGCTCCGGATGGATGAAGATAGAAGATGCTGCTTAGATGAACACTTCAATCGGATGGAAAACCTCTTCTGCCCTGCTTGGATGAAGACTTCAATCGGATGGAGGACCTCTTCTGCCCCTGCTGAGTGAAGACGACTCAAGGTAGGGAAATCTTCAGGGGGGTTAGTGTTAGTTTTTTTTAAGGGGGGTTTGGGTGGGTTTTAGAGTAGGGGTATGTGGATGGTGGGTTGTAATTTTGTGGGGGGTATTGTATTTTTATTTACAGGTAAAAGAGCTGATTACTTTGGGGCAATGCCCCGCAAAAAGCCCTTTTAAGGGCTGGTAAAAGAGCTGATTACTTTGTAATTTAGGATAGGGTAGGCCATTTTATTATTTTGGGGGGCTTTTTTTATTTTATTAGGGGGCTTAGATTAGGTGTAATTAGTTTAAACTACTTGTAATTTTTTTTATTTTCTGTAATTTAGTGTTTGTTTTTTTGTATTATAGTTTAGTTTATTTAATTGTATTTTAGTTTAGATAATTGTAGTTAATTTATTTAATTAATTTATTGATAGTGTAGTATTAGGTGTATTTGTAACTTAGGTTAGGATTTATTTTACATGTAATTTTGTATTTATTTTAACTAGTTAGCTATTAAATAGTTATTAACTATTTAATAGCTATTGTACCTAGTTAAAATAAATACAAAGTTGCCTGTTAAATAAATATAAATCCTAAAATAGCTACAATGTAACTATTAGTTATATTGTAGCTATATTAGGGTTTATTTTATAGGTAAGTATTTAGTTTTAAATAGGAATAATTTTTTTCATCATAGTAAATTTAGTTTGTTTAATTTAAATTATATTTAACTTAGGGGGGGTGTTAGGGTTAGGGTTAGACTTAGGTTTAGGGGTTAATAATTTTATTATAGTAGCGGCGACATTGGGGGCGGGAGATTAGGGGTTAATAATTGTAGGTAGGTGGCGGCGATGTTAGGGAGGGCAGATTAGGGGTTAATCAAATTTATTATAGTGTTTGCGAGGTGGGAGTGCGGCGGTTTAGGGGTTAATACATTTATTATAGTGGCGGCGATGTCCGGTCGGCAGATATGGGGTTAATAAGTGTAGGTAGGTGGTGGCGACGTTGGGGGGGGCAGATTAGGGATTAATAAATATAATATAGGTGTCAGCGATGTTAGGGGCAGCAGATTAAGGGTTCATAGCTATAATGTAGGTTACGGCGGTATCCGGAGCGGCAGATTAGGGGTTAATAATATAATGTAGGTGTCAGCGATAGCGGGGGGCGGCAGATTAGGGGTGTTTAGACTCGGGGTTCATGTTAGGGTGTTAGGTGTAGACTGTAGAGTGTTTCACCATCGGAAACAATAGGACTGCGTTAGGAGCTGAACGCTGCTTTTTTGCAGGTGTTAGGTTTTTTTTCAGCCAGCTCAGCCCCATTGTATCCTATGGGGATATCGTGCACGAGCACGTTTTTACAGCTTACAGCTACTGTAGGCAACGCTGGTGTTGAGAGTTGAAGTGGAGCTAAATTTGGCTCAACGCTCCCTTTTCTGAGGCTAACGCAGCCATTCAGACAACTCATAATACCAGCGTTGGCTTAAGGGTGCGCTGGAAAAAAAAGGCTTGTTAGCACCGCAGGTCTTTACCGACAAAACTCGTAATCTAGGCGTTAGGAAGGTGCAGTCTTCATTCATATAGAACAGGTCATTACTTTCATGATAATCATGTTAATGTTATATTGCATTACATATCAAAATATTTCAGCCATTTTTTACAGTTAGGGGGTTTAAAGTGAAGGTCAATTTTCATCAATGAGTGCCCGGTTTTTAAAAATACTTTTAAAAACAGGGGCACTTTCATTGATGAAAATTAACATTGCACTGGATTTGAAGAAATACTTAACTTTTACTCCTGCAAAGCCGGATCGATGATCCCCCTCCTTCTTCTTCCTGCTGTACAACCACAGCAATGACGAAACTGGCTTCCTCCAATCACAGCCGGGCATCACAAGCTGTACGCTCTGGGGTGCAAGCTCTGATTGGAGGAAGCCGGTTTTGTCATTTCTGACATCAGTACAGAGGAACTGAGGCTGAGATCGGTGATCCGGGTTTGCAGAAGTAAAAAGGTAAGAATTTCTACAAATCCAGTGCAATGTAAATTTTCATCAATGAAAGTGCCTCTGTTTTTAAAAATAGTATTAAAAATATTTTTAAAAACCAGGCACTCATTGATGAAAATTGACCTTCACTTTAAGAAAGTGATAACATGGACTAACCACATGTAATTCTACAGAACTTACTCATCATAACAATGTGACAATGTAGATTTTTATGAAAAAAAAGTTACAGATCATCTTATTTTTCTCATCTTTGACTTTTGTTTGTGTTGGAAAAGTGCCTGCTTTCTACCCTTTTCTGTCCTATATGGCAAACTGTTACAGCAAAAACAAACAATACTTTCTTCATCAATACTTCTTAAAGGAACAGGAATTGTCTTAGTTTTCTTTGTATCCTTTGTTGAAGAGCTGGTAGGTAGGCTCAGGAGTTTGGACATGCCTGGAGTACTATATGTCAGCAGTTTTGCAAGAATTATCTTAACAATCTTAATGTAGCGTCCAGACCCCAGACACCCGGACACTACTTACCTAGGTATGCTCTTCAACAAAGAAATAACATGAAAATTAAGTAATTTTGGTAATAGATGTAAATTGGATACTTTTTAAAATGTTATGTAACTTTTTAAAAATATCATTATTTCTATTTTTTTTTAACTGAATGACACAATTTATTAAATTACCCATCAAAATGAGAATTTTATATTGTGAAATTCAGTTTGGATAGATATATTAGACAGTTCATTCTATGGGGTCTATTTATGAAGCAGCGAATGCTGCTTCCTACCCGCTCTGCTTCAGTTCCGACTGAAGAGGAAGTTAAGAAGCAGCGGTCCTAAGACCGCTGCTCCTTTACTTGTCCCCACCTCTGAGGTGGCGGACAGCAATCAGCCCGATCCAATACGATCGGGTTGATTGACACCCCCTGCTAGCGGGCGATTGGCCGCGTAACCTGCAGGGGGCGGCATTGCACCAGCAGTTCACAAGAACTGCTGGTGCAATGATAAATGCCGACAGCGTATTCTGTCGGCATTTATCGATGTGCAGCGGACATTATCCGCTATGTCGGATTATGTCTGTTCGCACCTACATAAATAGACCCCTATTACTCCACTTTACCAAAGCATGAGAGCCTGTCCACAAGTTAATAGAAATGTTCCTAATAATAAAATCAAATTTGGTGAAGGTTTTCAGATTTTGATATTATGCCTCTGACGTGAAATATTAATTTTAATAAATAACTGTTTACAATAGAAACGGGACTATTTCTTTCCCCTTAAGAATTACAAATAATTACCTAACATAATATCCATATTTTTATATATAAATAAACATAGCCATATCACAAAAAAACTCTATGATTCTAAAAGATTTAGTGGTGTCCATTTCTCCATAAATGAACGTGGAAACGCCATAATCGTGTAATTATGTTAGACTATCTGCTATACATTCCATGCTGAATCATAAGAATTTGACCTTTTGCAGTGGCACAAAGAGGTTTTAGATTTTTTTTTCATTTGAGTAAATTATGTAATGTAATATTGCTATATAAATACAGTCATGAAAATAAAGGGACATTCTAGCCAACATTTAAATATGAATGAAAATATCACTTGTGTTTGTAAAATTGTTTCCTTAAAAAATGATATCAGGTTTTTATGATAATGTGCATATGCATCCAATACTAGCACATATTTCAACTGTTGATATTGTCTCAATCTTTTAAAGGGACATTTGAGACAAAATTGAATGAGTGCATTTTAATGGAAGCATTTTTGCAATACCCTAATGCAGGGCTTTTTTTGGGGGGGTACTCACCGGTACCACCATCTCAGCCATCTCATAACAGGTAATATTTGTAATCATCATGTAAATACTCTAGTTTTCACAAGAGGGGGCTCCAAAATGTATCAAGCATTGTAAATAACTTTGTCCCTTTGCTTTTCTAATAGTAACTGAGCACAATATAGCAATCAATGAGTACTGGCGCCTTTTTTTTATTTAACCAAAAAAGCACTGCTCTTATGTAAGCAAACATTTTTTTCTAGTAAAAGTTATCTCTGTTTCAGTGAGAGCTGTGCACAAGCATGTGTAGCATATCTAGAACTCCGTGCAGCAGCATTTTACACAATGGCCCCTATTTATCAAGGTCTGGTGGACCTGATCCGACAGTGCGGATTAGGTCCACCAGACCTCGCTGAATACGGCGAGCAATACGCTCGCCATATTCAGCATTGCACCAAGAGCTGCTGGTGTAGCGCCGCCCCCTACAGACTCACGGCCAATTGGCCGCCAGCATGGGGGTGTCAATCAACCTGATCGTACTCGATCGGGTTGATTTCCGGCGATGTCTGTCCGCCTGCTCAGAGCAGGCGGACAGGTTATGGAGCAACGGTCTTTGTGACTGCTGCTTCATAACTGCTGTTTCTGACGAGTCTGCAGGCTCGCCAGAAACACGGGCTCCGTTGGGAGCTTGATAAATATGCCCCAGTGTGTTTGCACAGAGTGCTGACAGTGCATTGTATCATGTTGGAAATGACTCAGTTTACATGATACAAGACACCACTGGTTAACCCAGTGTTTCCATCAAGCGTGAGTTTATAACATTTGTTGTATAAAATAGAATATATATAAAAGAAGCTATTCCATTTAATACTTCTGCATGAATATGTATTAGCAATACAATTGTGCATTCTGTGTTTCTTGTTTTTAGGTTTAAGGACATTATGCATTGCGTATGTAGACCTGGTAGAGTCACAATATCTGGAATGGCTGAAGGTGTATAATGAAGCCAGTGTGACCCTGAAAGACAGAACACAAAAACTGGAGGAATGCTATGAAATTATTGAAAAGGTCAGTTTAGGTTGAAAGCGCTAGTGCTCTAGGCCGGAAGCAAATGTTTGAAACAGATGTGAAGAAATAGGCAAAAGTATGCTAATAGCTATAGTTTTTTTTTCTTATACGTTACAAAGGTTTAGAATTTAGAATTATGTTGCACATTTATTGGTTAAAACTGTTTTTAAAGGGACAGTAAAGTAAAAATTAAACTTTAATGACTCAGATATAGCATGCAGTTTTAAACAAATTCCCCCTTTATATCTGTTACATTTGCTTTGATCTTTTGGTTTCCTTTATTGAAGAGCACACCGAGGTAGGATCGGGAACAGCAATGAACTGCTAGCTGGTGATTCGTGACTGCACCCATATTTCTCTAACTCCAGTAGTGCATTTCTACTCCTAAGCCTACTCTTTAACAAAGGATGCCAAGAGAATGATACACATTTGGAAACATAAGTAATTAGGAAACCTATTTAAAATTGCATGCTCTATCTAAACCATGTTAGTTTAATTATGACTTTGCTGTCTCTTTAAAGGGACACTGAACCCACATTTTTTCTTTTGTAATTCAAAAAGAGCATGCAATTTTAAGCAACTTTCTAATTTACCCCTATTATCAATTTTTCTTCGTTCTCTTGCTATCATTATTTGAAAAAGAAGGCATCTAAGCGGTTTTTTTTTATTCAGTACTCTGGACAGCACTATTTTATTGGTGGATGAATTTATCCACCAATCAGCAAGGACAACCCAGGTTGTTCACCAAAAATGGGCCGGCATCTAAACTTACATTCTTGCATTTCAAATAAAGATACCAAAAGAATGAAGAAAATTTGATAATAGGAATAAATTAGAAAGTTGCTTAAAATGTTATGCTCAATCTGAATCACGAAAGAAAATGTTTGGGTACAGTGTCCCTTTAACTGCTTTAATGTATCTATTGATCTTGTGGAGGACTGGAGCCCACAGGGGTGCAGTGAATCACTCACAGGATCTGATAAACATGGATAAAACCTTATACTCTGTATTAGGTCACTCCTTGATGCTAACCAGAGCCATCGATCCCTTTGCTGTCTGACATTCATATTCATATGACCCTCTATGTCACGTCTCCTTTGTTTACCTTATAGTCCCTCTCCCATCCCCTCCTTATTCTCTACATTCTGTATTATCCATGGCTGCAGATCAAATGGGTTTCATCACTGTTGTTCTGTTGTTAATTTCTGTTCATGAAACTGATTATGCTGTTATTGATGATGTGCACATGAGTAGAGTATAATGAATTATCAGTAAATATCAGTTAATTCATGTGTAGTGTGGATTGAAGAATTTTATGAATAATGTATGTTAATATATTTAATATTCTTGGCCTAATATACGGCTAGATTTAGAGTTTGGCGTTAGCCGTCAAAACCAGCGTTAGAGGGTCCTAACGCTGGTTTTGGGGTACCGCTGGTATTTAGAGTCAGTCAGGAAAGGGTCTAACGCTCACTTTGCAGCCGCAACTTTTCCATACCGCAGATCCCCTTAAGTCAATTGCGTATCCTATCTTTTCAATGGGATCTTTCTAACGCTGGTATTTAGAGTCATGGCTGAAGTGAGCTTTAGAAATCTAACGACAAAACTCCAGCCGCAGAGAAAAGCCAGGAGTTAAGAGCTTTCTGGGCTAACGCCGGTTCATAAAGCTCTTAACTACTGTGCTCTAAAGTACACTAACACCCATAAACTACCTATGTACCCCTAAACCGAGGTCCCCCCACATCGCCGCCACTCTATTAAAATTTTCTAACCCCTAATCTGCCAATTGCACACCGCCCCCACCTACATTATCCCTATGTACCCTAATCTGCTGCCCCTAACACCGCCGACCCCTATATTATATTTATTAACCCCTAATCTGCCGCCCCCAACGTCGCCTCCACCTACCTACAATTATTAACCCCTAATCTGCCGACCGGACCTCACCGCTACTCTAATAAATGTATTAACCCCTAAAGCTAAGTCTAACCCTAACACTAACACCCCCCTAAGTTAAATATAATTTAAATCTAACGAAATAAATTAACTTTTATTAAATAAATTATTCCTATTTAAAGCTAAATACTTACCTGTAAAATAAATCCTAATATAGCTACAATATAAATTATAATTATATTGTAGCTATTTTAGGATTAATATTTATTTTACAGGCAACTTTGTATTTATTTTAACCAGGTACAATAACTATTAAATAGTTAATAACTATTTAATAGTTACCTAGTTAAAATAATTACAAAATTACCTGTAAAATAAATCCTAACATAAGTTACAATTAAACCTAACACTACACTATCAATAAATTAATTAAATAACTTACCTACAATTATCTACAATTAAACCTAACACTACACTATCAATAAATTAATTAAATACAATACCTACAAATAAATACAATTAAATAAACTAACTAAAGTACAAAAAATAAAAAAGAACTAAGTTACAAAAAATAAAAAAATATTTACAAACATAATAAAAATATTACAACAATTTTAAACTAATTACACCTACTCTAAGCCCCCTAATAAAATAACAAAGCCCCCCAAAATAAAAAAATGCCCTACCCTATTCTAAAATACAAATAGAAAAGCTCTTTTACCTTACCAGCCCTTAAAAGGGCCTTTTGCGGGGCATGCCCGAAAGAATTCAGCTCTTTTGCCTGTAAAAAAAAACATACAATACCCCCCCCAACATTACAACCCACCACCCACATACCCCTAATCTAACCCAAACCCCCCTTAAATAAACCTAACACTAAGCCCCTGAAGATCTTCCTACCTTATCTTCACCACGCCGGGTAACACCGATCAGTCCAGGCTCCGAAGTCTTCATCCAAGCCCAAGCGGGGGCTGAAGACGTCCATCCTCCGGCTGAAGTCTTGATCCAAGCGGCGGCTGAAGAGGTCCATCATCGGGGCTGAAGTCTTCATCCTATCCGGGCAGAAGAGGAGATCCGGACCGGTAGACATCTTCATCCAAGCGGCATCTTCTATCTTCTTCCATCCGACGACGAGCGGCTCCATCTTCAAGACCTCCGGCGCGGATCCATCCTCTTCTTCCGACGTCCTAACACAGAATGAAGGTTCCTTTAAGGGACGTCATCCAAGATGACGTCCCTCGAATTCCGATTGGCTGATTGGATTCTATCAGCCAATCGGAATTAAGGTAGGAAAATTCTGATTGGCTGATGGAATCAGCCAATCAGATTCAATTTCAATCCGATTGGCTGATCCAATCAGCCAATCAGATTGAGCTCGCATTCTATTGGCTGTTCCGATCAGCCAATAGAATGCAAGCTCAATTTCATTGGCTGATCCAATCAGCCAATCGGATTGAACTTGAATTTGATTGTCTGATTCCATCTGCCAATCAGAATTTTCCTACCTTAATTCCGATTGGCTGATAGAATCCTATCAGTCAATCGGAATTCGAGGGACGCCATCTTGGATGACGTCCCTTAAAGGAACCTTCATTCTGTGCTAGGACGTCGGAAGAAGAGGATGGATCCGCGCCGGAGGTCTTGAAGATGGAGCCGCTCGTCGACGGATGGAAGAAGATAGAAGATGCCGCTTGGATGAAGATGTCTACCGGTCCGGATCTCCTCTTCTGCCCGGATAGGATGAAGACTTCAGCCCCGATGATGGACCTCTTCAGCCGCCGCTTGGATCAAGACTTCAGCCGGAGGATGGACGTCTTCAGCCCCCGCTTGGGCTTGGATGAAGACTTCGGAGACTGGACTGATCGGTGATACCCGGCGTGGTGAAGATAAGGTAGGAAGATCTTCAGGGGCTTAGTGTTAGGTTTATTTAAGGGGGGTTTGGGTTAGATTAGGGGTATGTGGGTGGTGGGTTGTAATGTTGGGGGGGTATTGTATGTTTTTTTTTACAGGCAAAAGAGCTGAATTATTTGGGGCATGCCCCGCAAAAGGCCCTTTTAAGGGCTGGTAAGGTAAAAGAGCTTTTCTATTTGTATTTTAGAATAGGGTAGGGCATTTTTTTATTTTGGGGGGCTTTGTTATTTTGTTAGGGGGCTTAGAGTAGGTGTAATTAGCTTAAAATTGTTGTAATAGTTTTATAATGTTTGTAAATATTTTTTTATTTTTTGTAACTTAGTTCTTTTTTTATTTTTTGTACTTTAGTTAGTTTATTTAATTGTATTTATTTGTAGGTATTGTATTTAATTAATTTACTGATAGTGTAGTGTTAGGTTTAATTGTAGATAATTGTAGGTATTTTATTTAATTAATTTATTGATAGTGTAGTGTTAGGTTTAATTGTAACTTAGGTTAGGATTTATTTTACAGGTAATTTTGTAATTATTTTAACTAGGTAACTATTAAATAGTTATTAACTATTTAATAGCTATTGTACCTGGTTAAAATAAATACAAAGTTGCCTGTAAAATAAATATTAATCCTAAAATAGCTACAATATAATTATAATTTATATTGTAGCTATATTAGGATTTATTTTACAGGTAAGTATTTAGCTTTAAATAGGAATCATTTATTTAATAAGAGTTAATTTATTTCGTTAGATTTAAATTATATTTAACTTAGGGGGGGGGTATTAGTGTTATGGTTAGATTTAGCTTTAGGGATTAATACATTTATTAGAGTAGCGGTGAGGTCCGGTCGGCAGATTAGGGGTTAATAATTGTAGGTAGGTGGAGGCGACGTTGGGGGCGGCAGATTAGGGGTTAATAAAAGACAAAACAAAAGACAAACAATTTAGAGGACCAAAATCAGCATGGTTTTACTTCAGGGAGATCATGTCAGACTAATCTAATTGACTTCTTTGATTATGTAACAAAAGTATTAGACAAGGGAGGAGCAGTTGATGTAGCATATCTAGATTTCAGCAAAGCATTTGACACCGTCCCACACAATAAACTTATTCACAAACTATATCTCCTTGGTCTAGATTCAAAAATTGTAAACTGGGTGGAATGCTGGCTTAAGGACAGAAAACAAAGTGTCTTAGTAAATGGAGTTCATTCAGCAGAGGGGGCTGTTACTAGTGGTGTTCCTCAGGGGTCAGTTCTGGGGCCTGTTTTGTTTAACATATTTATCTGCGATATCAGCAAAGGGCTACAGGGGAAAGTATGTCTCTTTGCAGATGATACAAAAATTTGCAACAGAGTGGATGTTCCAGGGGGGGTAGACAAAATGAGAAGTGATATACAACAATTGGAGGATTGGACAAACGACTGGGATCTAAAGTTTAACACAGCAAAGTGTAAAATAATGCATTTAGGGAAGAAAAATCCAAATGTTAATTACAGACTCAATGACACTTTACTGACTGTTACAGACGAGGAACAGGACTTGGGAATTATTATTTCAGATGATTTAAAACTTAGTAAACAATGTAGTAATTTAGCGAGTAAGGCTAGCAGAATGCTTGGATGTATTGGTAGAGGTATTTGCAGCAGAAATAGTAAGGTTTTTATGCCACTTTATAGATCATTAATTAGGCCTCATCTTGAGTATTGTGTGCAGTTCTGGAGGCCATATCTTCAGAAGGATATTAACAAACTTGAATCTGTGCAAAGGAGGGCTACCAAAATGGTACATGGTCTAAAAAATAAAACTTACCAGGATAGGCTCAATGACCTAAATATGTATAGCTTAGAGGAGAGAAGGGAAAGAGGTGATATGATAGCAACTTTCAAGTACATTAAAGGGTTTAGTAAAACTGAGGCTGTGGGTATTTTACATAAAATGGAAAATTTAAGAACAAGGGGTCATGAGCTCAAGCTAAAGGGTAGTAGATTCAGGAGTAATTTGAGGAAGCACTTCTTTACAGAAAGAGTGATTGATTTATGGAATAAACTTCCTCAAGAGGTAGTAGCAACAAACACTGTGGGGGACTTTAAAAATGCATGGGACAAGCATAGGGCTATCCTACGAACTAGATAAGTTTATACTGTTAGGTAAGGTCGGGCAGACTTGCTGGGCCTATGGCTCTTATCTGCCGTCAATATCTATGTTTCTATGTTTCTATGTTTCTATATAATATAGGGGTCGGCGGTGTTAGGGGCAGCAGATTAGGGGTACATAGGGATAATGTAGGTTGCGGCGGTGTACGGAGCGGCAGATTAGGGGTTAAAAAATATGCAGGTGTCAGTGATATCGGGGGCGGCAGATTAGGGGTTAATAAGTGTAAGGTTAGGGGTGTTTAGACTCAGGGTTCATGTTTGGGTGTTAGGTGCAGACTTAGGAAGTGTTTCCCCATAGGAAATAATGGGGCTGCGTTTTTTTCAGCTCAAACTGCCCCATTGTTTCCTATGGGGGAATTGTGCACAAGCACGTTTTTGAAGCTGGCCGCGTCCGTAAGCACCGCTGGTATTGAGAGTTGCAGTGGCGGTAAATTATGTTCTACGCTCCTTTTTTGGAGCCTAACGCAGCCCTTCTGTGAACTCTAAATACCAGCGGTATTTAAAAGTTGCGGGGGGAAAAAAGCCAGCATTAGCTACGCGGGTCGTTACCAACAAAACTCTAAATCTAGCCGTTAGTGTCACAGCTTTCTCTAGATATTGGGGTGTCAATCAGCCCGATCGTAAATTATCGGGTGGATTGATGTCCGCAGCCTCAGAGCAGGCGGACCAGTTATGGAGCAGCAGAAACAGCGGCATCAAGCTCCGTTTGGAGCTTGATAATTCGGCCCCATTAACTCAATAATGCCCAGCTTTGCTAATCTAATATTAGTAGTCAGGAGTATTTTCCATGTGTAAATAGTACTGGCATGGGTTTTATGGGATTCTGTCTTTAAAGGCACTTATTAAAGCGTTAAAGGGTAATGAAAGTCAAAATTTAACTTATAGCACGTATGCCCCTTCTAATTGGCTATCTAGATGCGTTCAGATACCAACTAACAGTACATTGCTTCTCTGGAGCTGACTTTAAAGGGCAATAATAGTCTAAGAAATACATGATCTATGTCAGAGAATGTCATTTTAAAACTATTGACTCTGCACTATTGTGTAATTAACCCCCGCAAATGGGGTTAAACGCACAGTAAAAATACTGCTTGGTACTCGCAGAGCACTTCTGGTCCAGAGCGGAAAATGCAGCTGATCCAATCATCAGCACTAGTTCCACACCTTAGTCATGTGACTAGTGCTCCTGATTGGATCATTGACATTTTCCGCACAGGACAAGCGAGTACCAACCAGTATTTCTACTGTGTGTTTAACCCCTTTATGAGGTCTAGGGTCAATAGTCTTTTAAAATTACATGTTCAGATTACCTGCTCAGATTAGAGCATGAAGTGTTTTGACTATAATGGCTTTTTTAAGACCTTTTTTTCCAGGGGTTCAACACATAGTTCTATGTAAGCAATAGTTTAATAATAATAATAATAAAAAAAAATCAACAGCACATTACTGCACGTTCTTTTTACCCTTTTATGTCCCTTTAAGATAGGTTGAGAGCTTTAAAGGATTATCAAAATGCTAACGTCTAGTGTTGAATTTTATTTATTTATTTATTTTTAAAGGGACATAATACTCTAAATGCTAAATCACTTGAAACTGATGCAGTATAACTGTAAAAAGCTGACAGGAAAATATCACATGAGCATCTCTGGTGAAATAATATGAGAGTTCACGAGGCTCATCCTTTCAGCTGTCCCAGGACAGACACACTAAAATGCTGCTTAGAAATCCTTTACAATGGGACGTGGCTACTGAGGAACTTTTGAGGTAAAATATCTTTTTTTTTTTTTACATAGAGATGTTCAGGTGATATTTTCTAGTCAGCTTTTTACAACTATGCTGCATCACTTTCAAGTGTTTAAACATTTGGGTATTATGGCCCTTTAAATCTTTATTGGCAAAAAATAAAAGAAGCCTGATTGGTGGTTTTAAAATATTTGCATCACACCAGGTCATCCAGTGCCACTGCATAAAAGGAAGTAAAAATACACTTTGCACCAACATCACGATCTACATATTTTTAAGATTTTCATTTTTAGCATTTTCTTATTCATTTAATTATAAAATTGACAACAAAAACAAAATAATATACCCCTGCACTTCTATTGGTAAATATGTCATTATGTTTAAATCAACAAAACAAACTTGTTTGCATTAACAATATATATATATTTGTTCCCCAGAATTTAATGCTTCTTGGTGCAACAGCGATAGAAGATCGTCTGCAGGGAGGAGTTCCAGAAACAATTGCAACACTAATGAAAGCTGAGATTAAAATATGGGTCCTAACTGGCGATAAGCAGGAAACTGCTGTCAACATAGGTAACAAATTACATTTCATATTCAGCAAGAGGCAGTGGGGGAAAGTGAACGTGTGTTTTGCATAAATGAATGAATGTTTTCATACTAATGAATATAATTGCCATTATAATTACAATGTGATTCTGTAGAAATATGGCTTCTTAAATTATGTATGAACCCAGCATCTGAATAAGTGATCACAATTTTAATTTGTAGGTACAGAAGTCATCTTAGTGCATTTGTTTTAAAAGATTTGGCAGATTAATGGGATTGTCTTTTAGTACAAGAAGTAAATTCGAGATATGTTTAAAGGGACATAAAACCCATTTTTTTGCACATTTCAGATAGAGGGGCATATTTATCAAAGTGCGAGCATACGCTGTCGGCATGTATCATTGCACAAGCAGTTCACCAGAACTGCTTGTGCAATACTGCCCCCTGAAGGGGGTGTCAATCAACCCGATCGTATTCGATCTGGTTGAGTTCTGTTCGCCGCCTCAGAGCAGACGGACAAGTTATGGACCGCTGCTTCATAACTTCTCTTTCCAGCGAGCCTGAAGGCTTGCCAGAAACAAGGGGCATCAAGCTCCATTCGGAGCCAGAAAATTCGGCCCGGAGTGTGCAAAATTTTAACTACTTTCTAATTTACTCTCTTGGTATCCATTGTTAAGCTCAGAAGCGTGCAAGTGTGTTTCGCTCTATATGGCAAGTTATTTACAGGAATGTTACCCATTTGCCGGAGCACTAGATGGCAGCACTATTTCCTGACATGGAGTGCTCCAGACATGTGCACGTAACCTACCTAGGTATCACTTTAAAAACAAAATACCATGAGAAAGAAGCACTGGTGATAATAGATGTAAAAATTGAATGCAAAAGGCAAATTTGGGATTTATTATAGTGACATAACATAAAAAAAAAGAAGACAACATACTACAGTGTGTTAGAGCATTATATTATTGCACTATTACTTGTATAAAACCATGTGTTAACCGCTGCAAACTTAGCTCTAGATTAGCAACTACTGGAGCCTAGCATATGTAGCATATGGTGAGCTAATGAGAAAACTGTAGTGCCCTGATGTTCCTGAGCCTACCTAGTTATGCTTTTCAACAAGAAAATACCAAGGGAATAAAGAAAATTGAAAAAGCTTTTAAAATGGCACGTTCTTTCTGATATGATCGTTACAGTCTAATTGGGACTTTCTTGTCCCTTTATCATAGTAACATAGTACATGAGGTTGAAAAAGACAGAAGTACATTAACTAAAAGCTCCAATTGTAGAGTAAAAGCTCCAATTGAGCTTGCATTTAGCAAATTTAAAAATGTGACCTATTTTACACCATCAATCATATCCCTGAACTTTGTTTCTAGCCAGAAATGTATCTAAGGTATTGGCACTACCTCCTTAGGTAATGAGTTCCACAATTTGATTGCTCTTTCCGTGAAATCGTTTACATTGCTAGAGTTTAAATCTCCTTTCCTACAGCCTTAAATTGTGACCTCTTGTCATAAATAATTTTCTTGGAATAAACCAAGCTTCTGCCATCTCTGTATAAGCCTTGATTATATGTATAATATCACCTCTCAAGCACCATTTTTCTAGAGAAAACAGACCCAGTTTGGCTAACCTCTCCTCATTGCTTACATTCTCTATCCCCCTTGGTTTTGTGACCCTTCTCTGAACTTTTTCTAACTCTGCATTGTTTTTTTGAGAATAGTCACCAGAACTGCACTCCATACTCAAGGCGAAATCTTACCAGGGATTTATAGTGACAGAATTATGCTTTCCTCCCTTGCATCAATACTTTTTTTTAATACATGCTAGTATCTTATTAACCTTAGAAGCCACTGACCTGCATTGTGCACCCATCTTTAGCTTGTTATCTATTACTACTCCCAAATCCCTTTCCTCCTCTGTTTGGCTAAGTCTAGTTCCATTTAAATAATAGGTTCCCGGCTTATTTTTACTTCCAAAATGTAGAACCTTACATTTTCCAGTATTAAATCTCATTTTCCATTTACCTACCCATTCTTCTTATTTTTGTAAATCCCCTGCACTGACCTAACGACCTTACACAACTTTGTATCATCTTCAAAACTAGAGATATTGCTATTTAATCCTTGCTCCAAGTCATTAATAAAAATATTAAAAAGAACAATCCAAAGCTGACATTTTAACCCCTTAATGACCAGACCATTTTTCAATTTTCTTACCCTTAATGACAATGGCTATTTTTACATTTCTGCAGTGTTTACGTTTAGCTGTAATTTTCCTCTTACTCATTTACTGTACCCACACATATTATATACCGTTTTTCTCGCCATTAAATGGACTTTCTAAAGATACCATTATTTTCATCATATCTTATAATTTACTAAAAAAAAAAAAGATAAAATATGAGGAAAAAATGAAAAAAAAACCCACACTTTTTCTTACTTTGACCCCCAAAATCTGTTACACATCTACAACCACCAAAAAACACCCATGCTAAATAGTTTCTAAATTTTGTCCTCAGTTTAGAAATACCCAATGTTTACATGTTCTTTGCTTTTTTTGCAATTTATGGGGCAATAAATACAAGTAGCACTTTGCTATTTCCAAACCACTTTTTTTCAAAATTAGCGCTAGTTACTTTGGAACCCTGATATCTGTCAGGAATACCTCAATATCCCTTGACATGTATATATTTTGTTTTAGAAGACATCCCAAAGTATTGATCTAGGCCCATTTTGGTATATTTCATGTCACCATTTCACCGCCAAATGCGATAAAAAAAAAAAAAAGTTCACTTTTTCACAAATTTTGTCACAAACTTTAGGTTTCCCACTGAAATTATTTACAAACAGCTTCTGCAATTATGGCACAAATTGTTGTAAAAGCTTCTCTGGGATCCCCTTTGTTCAGAAATAGCAGACTTATATGGCTTTGGCGTTGCTTTTTGGTAATTAGAAGGCCGCTAAATGCTGCTGCGCACCACACGTGAATTATGCCCAGCAGTGAAGGGGTTACATTAGGTAGCTTGTAGGGAGCTTGCAGGGTTAATTTTAGAGATCAGCCTCCCACCTGACACATCCCACCCCCTGATCCCTCCCAAACAGCTCTCTTCCCTCCCCCACCCCACAATTGTTCCCGCCATCTTAAGTACTAAATAAAAGAGGTTTTTTGTTTTTTTTTAAATAAAAATAATAAAATATTTTAGTTGTGATGGACCCCTGCCTTAGCACCAACCTCCCTGATCCCCCCCTCCAGCTCTCTAACCCTCTCCCCTACCTAATTACCGCCATCTTGGGTACTGGCAGCTGTCTGCCAGTACCCAGTTTGGCCCCACAAACCAAAGTATTTTAATTTTATTTACAACTTTTATTTTTATTTGTAATTATTTCTGTAGTGTAGCAGCCCCCCCTCAATACCCCCACCCCCTTCCAGATCCTTTTATATGTAAAAAAAAATAAAAAAATAACTTTTTTTCCCCTTCCTTCCAGTTCCTTCATTGGTGTCAGTGTGGCTAATGCACGCACGTGCACACGCCTGGGTTGTCCTTGCTGATTGGTGGATAAATTCATCCACCAATAAAAAAGTGCTGTCCAGAGTACTGAAACCAAAAAAAAGCTTAGATGCCTTCTTTTTCAAATAATGATAGCAAGAGAACAAAGAAAAATTGATAATAGGAGTAAATTAGAAAGTTGCTTAAAATTGCCTGCTCTTTCTGAATTACAAAAGAAAAAATTTGAGTTCAGTGTCCCTTTAAAGCTAAGATGCTCCTTTTCAAAGATTGAGTTTTTGTGCACAAATATTACATTAATCAATCCCCATCAATGCTTTGCTATAGAGCTTATTAAAATATGGCTACCTATAGAAGGATGGAAAAGAGCTCTAAATTAGGAACTACATATAGTGTCTATATTTCACTTAATCTTTCAGTCCTAATTAAAGGGACAGTAAACATTATGGAGAATGTTACATAACATTTATGTTACGTGTTACATTTAGAAGGCCTTCCGTCTGAAAAAATTTAAGGGCTAAAAGTATAGTTACCTACTTAGGGAAGCCATCCTCTTCGGCGCGGTAGTTATTTAAATAGTGCATCACAGGCTCACTATCAAATCACAGTGCACCTTATTGTGCCATTCAACTACTTGTAGCGTGCTCCCATGCTAGGTAAAGTTGTTGGCTGCTTAAAGGGCCATTATAGTGAACAAAAATGACATGCTCTCGTTCGTTAGAGAGTGTGATTTTATCTCTATCAGCCTTGCAAATCTATGGGCCAGATTACAAGTGGAGCAATATTAAACGCTCCCGCTCTATCATTAATTGCACTAGAAGTAAGCATTTTGCGCCAAACTTACAATATTGCACGTACAATGGCATATTCCCCCATAGAAAAAAAACTAACACCCTATTCATGCGTAAACATGATTGCATATTCTCAAGTGTGCTAACCAGACATGAAAATATGAATATTTCACATTCCAATGTTCGACACATAGCAGAACATGTTTTATTTATTCATAAATATACATTTCTACATATATCTGATGGTATTTTGGTACAATATATATTTTTACCTATATATATATATATATATATATATATATATATATATATATATATATATATATTTATATATATATATATATATATATATATATATACAGTACATGATTATATATAGGTATTTATATAGGAATATCTATTTATAATTACTTAGAACATATTTTGCTATGTGCATAACATTGGAATGTGAAATATTTACAGTAAATACATGTTTAATACCAATATTAAATATGAATATGCTTTTCCATGTTTTCATCTACTGTAAAGGGCTCATATGCACTTCTATATATGTCTATATACAGTATGTGTACTATGTATTTATATGTTTATATGTGTATACTGTATATGTCTAAATACATATATACACATATAAATACATAAATAAGTACATATAAATAGACATATATAAATATATATATTAAAGCCGTTTGCATGTCTTTTTTCGAACACCTGAGACCTCATATGTTTGGAGTCTTAATAACTTTTTTGTGCAATATTTTTCTTAAATATTTTTCTTCATAAATGGAAAGAGTCCACAGCTGCATTCATTACTTTTGGGAAATAAGAACCTGGCTACCAGGAGGAGGCAAAGACACCCCAGCCAAAGGCTGAGTGTTGTGCCTTTCGTTACAGGCTGACTCGCCTTCGTGTTCTACTCAGACACGTTTTTGAGCTGTTTGGGGACCCTACCCTTCTCGGTTATGGGAATCATCAGTCTCCTTCTTTGAATGGCTCACCTCGTTAGACATGGGGGGTTGAAGTAATCTCCTTTAAGTCTTGTTATCGAGATCCTTCCCAGTCTTGTTGGAAGAACAGGCTTTCCGTTAGGCTGGTCCTGCGAATCTTGCTTTTCTTCTTGGGGTGTTAACCCTCGGGTTGCCTGTCATTTTATTTTATCCAATTAGGATGAATTTTATTTTTATTTTTCATACTATGTTTCCTGTGGGAACTTTCGCTGGGATCGATACTCGCTGTGCTTCTACGGACTTTGGTTGCAGGCTGGTCCTGCTTGGGTTCAGATATTCTGTGTCGCGGCTTATTCAGACACGTGGCGCCTATTTATACCTTGCTGGTCAGGTTGGGGTGCCGAGTGCTCTCAACATTATCATGTTTCTTGTTATTTGTTTTACAAGTTCAGCTAAGCATTCTCAAGAGGACATGCGGGTCCATGTGGCTCTCGGGATTGTTTGAGTCCTAAATAGCAGTCTCTATGGTGACTGGGTCAGTGGATTTTGCTGCATCACTCTGTTGCTTCCGATACCCTCAAGACCTAGAGTATTCCTTCACACGTGGTGGGAAAATTAGAGGGTTTGGCACCTCCTCCGCCGGTCGGGGTGGTGTGGCTTTAGGAAATTTTCCTTTTAGACTTGTTCCTTTAGTGGTTCTCTTCTTCATTGAGACCTTCTTGGACTTTATCCATTTTTCCTTGTGGATGGGTCACTTTCGGGGGACTTGGATTCCCTTCGGGAGTTAGTTGTTCCTTTTTTGGGACATTAGACAGTGAGGTCTTTTTGGGCTCCAGTTAGGGGTCCTTATGCATCTCCTTTGGGGAAGAAGAGGTCCTAGTGGTTTTCCACTCACAGGGTTCAGGTATTGCCATCCAGGTGGCATCCAAGCCCATGTTTTACGAATCTGAGGTGATGTGGCGCTTGATGTTGCTCTGTTCGGGTGACTTGTCCTCATTGTTTCCCTTGTGTATGGAGCTCGTGGCTAGCTGGATAGCTTGCTCAGCATACTACCAAAGGTTGCTAGTTCGATCCCCGGGCGAGGTCTACTCAGCCTTCCTCCTTTTCGAGGTTGATAAAATGAGCAGCGCCTTGTGTCCTTTAAGGGGGATTAGCCTGTTAGCTCTAGTGTCCTTTTATGGCCTTGGCTCTTAGGAGTGTTGGGTTCCTGCAAGGGGTGATCTCTTCCCTTTGGGTCAGGACTTGCAAGGGCTTCTTGCTCTTGTTATCCGGGTAATTCTGGATTTTTCCCTGGGAGGTCTATTTTTTTATATTAGACGAGGGATTTATGTTCCTGGAAGATTGTTTAATCCAAACATTCGTGGGGCCCAGGCTTCTTGTCCTGATCTTCTGGTTGCCAAGGGTTTTACTTATCATTTTCTCTTTGTGGATCCTGCTGTGGGATGGGGATGTTACCGGACCTTATGATCCTGGGACTGGCCTGGGGGTTCCAGTTTCCAGGGTACTTGGGCTTAGCCCTTGTTCTGGCTGTTCTGTTTTACAGCTTGGCCAGATTTACTGTGGCTTGTCTTGTGCCGGACGATACGATTCCCTTTGGACAGCCAACTAATGTGACCTGATGGTGGGCTTTTCTGCCTAGCAAACGGAAGGTTTGCGGTTGCCCAACTATCACTTTTGCGCCTGGTATGTGTGCTAGCACAATGGTGTTTTAAGGGGTTCTTTTTGTGTTCATCGGTGACGTGGCCTTGTGTCCTCTCGGTTCTTCCTTCGACTTCCTTTCTTATGGGCAGGTGTTTATCGACACTCTCCTCTTCTGGGGGCTCGTTGACCTCCTTACGGAGGTGTGGTTCCTTTTTTAGGGACCTTTCCTGTGTTCGGGAGGTTGGAACAGATGTTTTATCTGGTTCAGGGATTGGACTGCTCTTTGAGTTGTTCATTTCCATCTGGTGAACTGCTGGCTCCAAATTGAGACTTAGTCGGGTGGCTTTGCTAGATCTCTTTGGGTCTAACGTCTGCTCTATTGTCTTTAGATTGATGTGGCTGTGTCCATTCTTCCGCCCTTTTGGGGCCCGGTCTTGGGGTTCCTTTTTGTTCCCTTGCTGTCAGATTTGCCGTTGCTTGGGCTAGTCTGGCTAGGTGTAGGATCTGAGATTTGTTGTTTATCCTCAGGTCTTGGGGGTGCCAGTGGACCTTTTTTTAGAGGTGCTGTGCCTCTTCCCCTTTGGTATCTGTGAGTAGGTCTGGCGGCCTGGATTGCCTGGAGTGTGTCCTCTGCCTTGGAGGTTGGACAATCTGCTAGTTTGTTCTGCCATTTTTTTCCTTACGGAGAGTGTTTTCTCTGTGTCTTCCTACGGAGGGCAGCTAGTTACTGGACTCAGATGTTTATCTTTCTGAGTTTGCTACTTGTAATTTTCTGTTTGCTCAGTCTCTGAATTCTGATGTTTTGAGGACTTTGTCTTCAGCTGTCTTTTCGGTGCTGTTGCACGATATTTGGGAGATGTTTATTCTCCTTGGTGATGCCCATTGCTCCTTGTGGGTTGGGCGTCGTTTCCCCTTGTTCTCGGCATCCATTCGGGTCTCTGTGGACTTGGCCTTCTTTTGAAGGGGGCTTTTCCTTTATTGGATTTTGCTGTACCTTTTGGGTTTCCCTCTGGTTCACCCTTGTCCTCTCCCTTTTGGGGATTTTGGTACTGTACTAGTAAGGGTTGTGTGGGAAATGACTGCGGGCGATGGTTCTCCTGGAGGAGTGTTGGCTCAGTGAGTCTGCTTTGCGGTCTCTAGTTAGGCCTTCAAATTATCTGCGGGTCAGTTTTCTTGGGGCCTTTTCCTTCTAGTTTTTTTGCCCAGCTCCGACGAAGTGGGGTTTGGTTGGGTTGTGCTTTTTTCAGGCCTGCTGCCCTCAGAATGGGCCGCTTATTATACTCTTCCGTTTTTGCATTCAGTGTCCTCTATAGCTTGGGTATTGTTTTCCCAAAAGTAATAATACAGCTGTGGACTCTTTCCATTTATGAAGAAAAACTTAAATTATGCTTGCCTGATAAGCTTCTTTTCTTCAGATGGAAAGAGTCCACAGCTCCCCACCCGTATTTGTTCTGTGGGGCGTCTCTTATTTTTTATTCTTCTGGCACCTTTTCACCCTGGTATTTCTTCTACTGTTCCTTGTTCTGACTGGGGGATGAGGGAAGTGGGAGGAATATTTAAGCCTTTGGCTGGGTTGTCTTTGCCTCCTCCTGGTGGCCAGGTTCTTATTTCCCAAACGTATGACTGCAGCTGTGGACTCTTTCCATCTAAAGAAAAGAAAATTATCAGGTAAGCATAATTTAAGTATTTTTATTGAATGGTGTTATTATGAGTGGAACTGTACTTTGTAATGTGTTTTTGATGTATTTTGTGACACTTTTTTGTTTCATGAAACAGTTAACCAGAGCTCTGAGGTTTCGCTAACCCAACACATGTTAACTTCAATTGCGCTCAAGTAATCGCATTTACTTTTAACTTATAATACGAGCGAAAAACCTGACACACGCTATCAGCCGCAATAATCCCCTTATTACTTGCGCTCCACTCGTAATTTTGCACAAAAATGTTATAAGGGCTCAAACATATGAGGTCTGAGGTGTTTAAAACAAACGATCTCCCAGCAAGTTTAAAAAAAATCTGTGTTTAGCCTCCTCAAAGAGGTTAAAGTACCGATCAGTAGCTGCACAGAAATTCTGACCTCGAGAGGAAACTGCTGCTGAGCCAATCATTTTTTTCACTATAATTGCGCTTTAAAGAAAAGAAATTGAAGGGGGTTTAAATCGCTCTTTGGTCAACTACCTATATTGCTGGGGGATATTGTGGATATGTTAAAAAGACTATTATCTATGGGGGGGTATAGTTTCACATTAGCTTTTGACATAAAAAAAGGTTTCCTTCATATTAGGGTCATGTTTATAATGTGGTTTGCCTTCAGCACTAGTGGATATATGTTCTACTAAATATGGGCTACATTACAAGTGGCGAGCTAACGTTATAACGCTCATATTACAAGTTGAAAGTAAATGTGACCGCACAAGTGCAAAGTAATTTTGTGCTTGTTGGGTTAGCGAGACTGTCCTTGCATAAAGGGTTAAGTTCCAAGTTGCACCAAACACATATATACATTAAAATAAAATGTTACACTCATATATACACTATTTAATAGTAATTATCCATATAAATATATTTTAAAAAAATAATAATAATTATAAGGCTTAAAAGGAATATGACAAGGTAATTTAATGTAAAGGGAAATGTAT
Organism: Bombina bombina; assembly: GCF_027579735.1. NCBI lineage: Eukaryota > Metazoa > Chordata > Amphibia > Anura > Bombinatoridae > Bombina > Bombina bombina. Next base: position 1,127,935,650 of record NC_069501.1, read on the forward strand.
ATATACTCACATATACGTCTAAATATGTGAATGTATGTATATATACATATGTTTATATGGGTATACATGTGTATTTATGTTTATATGTGTACATATGTATATACAATACATACACATGTGACCTTTTCACTCAAGCATAAACTTCGCTAGAAGTAATCTTTTTGCATGCATCGATTAGAGTGCTTATTTTTAATGAAATTTTAAAGTTTGGACGTGAGCGAAACACAACGGGCGCTAACCAAAGGACTTTTCTATATTGCACCAGGTTGATGTATTCTCCCCATTGACTTCAATGGAGTGCAGAGAAGAAAAAATTTAACACATCGCTCGTGCGCTAACCCGACAAGAGTTATTCATATTTTACACTCCAATGTTCACATACAGAACATTTTTATTTTTATAGGAAATATATGTATATTACTATATGTAATATATATATATATATATATATATATATATATATATATACCTATATCTTTATTCCTATAGATATATTAGTATAGGTAACTATTTTACATTAACATTATCAGATATATATAAGGTTCTTTAGAAGGATGGGATCTAGCCGCTACCATTAAATTCTCTTTATATGACACCAACACTGGAATTGGAAGTTACTACTTACTAAAGAGAGCACGAGGACATTTGGAGGATTCTACTTTCCATATTCCAAGATACAGAAGCCTGCACTCTGGGAGATCCAGTGGATCATTCTATCTTTTCTACAGGGAGTGCCTCACTCTTTTATGAAAGTGCTACATTCTTACCTCATGTGATTGAGGTTCATTCAAGTAAGTGCACATCTAATAGGGGACTAACACCTGAAGATTTTGCTCTCCGTATTTGATGTGCTCCTGATTACCTCTGATCGTTTAGGATTTTTAATAGCTTATGGACATTTGTAACACTATACACTATATATTATATTATATTTTTTTATAACTTTGTATTGCTATAATATTTTACTATAAACTGTATTATATTTTATTTATTTATTTATTATATATATTTTTTAGTTTGAGTTTTCTGCGCCACCCTGCCCCTTTCTTTTTATGTTCTTTATTGAGGAGTGATAGGTCTCCTCTGCTATTTTGGGTTTTGGCAGCTGGATACTTCTTACTGAAAATATATATACTTTTATGAGGTGCTGGGTATAGAGTATATACCTTGTAGCATAGCTTTTATTTGACTGTGAGCGCCCAGGAGTGATTCAGTGGATTCTTTCTACTGGTTCATTCATCTTTTGTCTTTATATATATATATATATATATATATATATATATATACATATATTTAATAAAAAAAAATAAAAAAAATTTTTATGTGAAGAACAAAGGAATGTAAAATATAACAAAAGCAATTTGTGTTATGCGCTTTAGATCTAATGCACTGTCGGGTTAGTGCACATGAAGAATTACAAATCTCAAAGAACTTTTTTTAAATTTTAAATATAACATATTAAAAAATATTAATAATTATATATATTCAATTGATTATTTAGATTTTGTACAGTATCTATAATTTTTAATAAATAATATTTTTTTAAATTTTATATTTGATATTTCAAGAATACGCTTTGAGATTTGTAATTCTTATGTGCACTAACCTGACACCGCATTAGACCTAAAGTGCAAAACAACAGTCGCCATATGCATATTTTACATTAATATGTTTTTCACATAGAAAAAAATACATTTTTATTATTAAATATATATTTCTACATATATCTGATAATGTTAATGTAAAATAGACACTTATACCAATATATCTATAGGAATCGATATATAGGTATAGTTATATACAGATATATATATACAGTGGGGAAAAAAAGTATTTAGTCAGCCACTAATTGTGCAAGTTCTCCCACTTAAGAAGATGAGAGAGGCCTGTAATTTTCATCATAGGTATACCTCAACTATGGGAGACAAAATATGGAAACAAATCCAGACAATCACATTGTCTGATTTGGAAATAATTTATTTGCTAACTATGGCGGAAAATATGTATTTGGTCAATATCAAAAGTTCATCTCAATACTTTGTTATATATCCTTGTTGGCAATGACAGAGGTCAAACATTTTCTGTAAGTCTTCACAAGGTTATCACACACTGTTGCTGGTATGCTGGCCCATTCCTGCATGCAGATCTCCTCTAGAGCAGTGATGTTTTGGGGCTGTCGCTGGGCAACACGGACTTTCAACTCCCTCCAAAGGTTTTCTATGGGGTTGAGATCTGGAGACTGGCTAGGCCACTCCAGGACCTTGAAATGCTTCTTACGAAACCACTCCTTCGTTGCCCGGGCGGTGTGTTTGGGATCATTGTCATGCTGAAAGACCCAGCCACATTTCATCTTCAATGCCCTTGCTGATGGAAGGAGGTTTGCACTCAAAATCTCACGATACATGGCCCCATTCATTCTTTCATGTACACGGATCAGTCGTCCTGTTCCCTTTGCAGAGAAACAGCCCCAAAGCATGATATTGCCACCCCCATGCTTCACAGTAGGTATGGTGTTCTTTCTCCTCCAAACACGACAAGCTGTGTTTCTACCAAACATTTCTACTTTGGTTTCATCTGACCATATGACATTCTCCCAATCCACTTCTGGATCATCCAAATGCTCTCTAGCATACTTCAGACGGGCCCGGACATGTACTGGCTTAAGCAGGGGGACACGTCTGGCACTGTAGGATCTGAGTCCCTGGCAGCGTAGTGTGTTACTGATGGTAGCCTTTGTTACGTTGGTCCAGCTCTCTGCAGGTCATTCACTAGGTCCCCCCGTGTGGTTCTGGGATGTTTGCTCACTATTCTTGTGATCATTTTGACCCCACGGGGTGAGATCTTGCGTTGAGCCCCAGATCAAGGGAGATTATCAGTGGTCTTGTATGTCTTCCATTTTCTAATTGTTGCTCCCACAGTTGATTTCTTCACACCAAGCTACTTGCCTATTGCAGATATAGTCTTCCCAGCCTGGTGCAGGTCTACAATTTTGTTTCTGGTGTCCTTCGACAGCTCTTTGGTCTTCACCAAAGTGGAGTTTGGAGTGTGACTGTTTGAGGTTGTGGACAGGTGTCTTTTATACTGATAACAAGGTCAAGCAGGAGCCATTAATACAGGTAATGAGTGGAGGACAGAGGAGCCTCTTAAAGAAGAAGATACAGGTCTGTGAGAGCCAGAGATCTTGGTTCTTTGTAGGTGACCAATTACTTATTTTCCACCATAATTTGCAAATAAATTCTTTCCAAATCAGACAATGTGATTGTCTGGATTTGTTTCCACATTTTGTCTCTCATAGTTGAGGTATACCTATGATGAAAATTACAGGCCTCTCTCATCTTCTTAAGTGGGAGAACTTGCACAATTGGTGGCTGACTAAATACTTTTTCCCCCTACTGTATATATATATATATATATATATATATATATATATATATATATATATATATATATATATATATATATATATATATATATATATAAAACAATATATATTTACAATAAAAATATATTCCTGTATGTGAAGAACATTGAAATGGGAAATATGCACAGTATATACAATAAAACACAAAAATACATATGTACACACACACACACACACATATATATATATATATATATATATATATATACACACATATTTAGACATGTATATGTATGTATATATACATTATAGCCCTTTGCAGTCAAACACCTTTTCATATACCATATACCTTTTATAACTTTTCATTTTTAATATTTATATGAATAATTTCTATCAGATAGTGTTTATATGAGTGTAACTGTAATTTTCAATGTATGTATGTTGTGTTTACTGCAACCTTTTTTTTAAAGCACTACCCTCTATGCAAAGTTTTCAGTTGCGCTAACCAGACAAGCGTTTAATGCAATTGCACTCTCACAATTGCATTTACTTTCAACTTGTAATATGAATGTTATTTCCGCTGTGCTCAAAAAGCCAAAAAAAAGCCAATATCATTTGCAACTGTTAATGCGCCACTTGTAATGCTAGCCCTAAGTTTTTTTACTATGTATGCACTGTAAATATATAAGATTCCAATGTTCTTCACATAGGGGAAAATGTTCTATGTATTTTTAAATATATATTCCTATTATAACTGTGTATACATATACCTATATATATATTTATATACTGTACCTATATATATTTATATCCACTCCAGCACAAGACACTCTCCAGTTTTAATACTTTATTAGTGAGGTTTCGGAGGGTGCCCCTTCATCAGACTATACAAATAAAACAACCTACTTTTACCCCCTTATGTACCCTACCATAAGTGACACACATCGTCTGTCCACGATCCCGGTCGGCATCCTAGAAGAGCAACTGCACATGCGCCCCAGTCAGCTTCCGGGTCCCCGTCTGGACATACTTAAAAAAGCAAGCTAAAAAATGTAAGAAATTACATGCAGGATACACAGCGTGTCATTAATCCAATTTCTGACATATCTCCAGTATCTAAATTAAACATGCACATTGGTTCTCTGCATATACTATCATATTATGTAAACTCACAACTTGACACCTCTGTTCATTAACCACTATTTCACCTACTCGCTACTATATCACCGTCTGGTTATTCCCACTTCATTTTCATCTATCACTTAGTATCTGCATATTCTCTGTATCATCATTTTAGCATCTAAGAATTCAGAATAATTTTATGGTATATAAAATAATCTCTCTATCCAACTATCCATTATTACAGTATTTTAAACCATTAACCAATATATAGTTTTATATATATATATATATATATATATACAGGGAGTGCAGAATTATTAGGCAAGTTGTATTTTTGAGGATTAATTTTATTATTGAACAACAACCATGTTCTCAATGAACCCAAAAAACTCATTAATATCAAAGCTGAATAGTTTTGGAAGTAGTTTTTAGTTTGTTTTTAGTTATAGCTATTTTAGGGGGATATCTGTGTGTGCAGGTGACTATTACTGTGCATAATTATTAGGCAACTTAACAAAAAACAAATATATACCCATTTCAATTATTTATTTTTACCAGTGAAACCAATATATCATCTCAACATTCACAAATATACATTTCTGACATTCAAAAACAAAACAAAAACAAATCAGTGACAATATAGCCACCTTTCTTTGCAAGGACACTCAAAAGCCTGCCATCCATGGATTCTGTCAGTGTTTTGATCTGTTCACCATCAACATTGCGTGCAGCAGCAACCACAGCCTCCCAGACACTGTTCAGAGAGGTGTACTGTTTTCCCTCCTTGTAAATCTCACATTTGATGATGGACCACAGGTTCTCAATGGGGTTCAGATCAGGTGAACAAGGAGGCCATGTCATTAGATTTTCTTCTTTTATACCCTCTCTTGCCAGCCACGCTGTGGAGTACTTGGACGCGTGTGATGGAGCATTGTCCTGCATGAAAATCATATTTTTCTTGAAGGATGCAGACTTCTTCCTGTACCACTGCTTGAAGAAGGTGTCTTCCAGAAACTGGCAGTAGGACTGGGAGTTGAGCTCGACTCCATCCTCAACCCGAAAAGGCCCCACAAGCTCATCTTTGATGATACCAGCCCAAACCAGTACTCCACCTCCACCTTGCTGGCGTCTAAGTCGGACTGGAGCTCTCTGCCCTTTACCAATCCAGCCACGGGCCCATCCATCTGGCCCATCAAGACTCACTCTCATTTCATCAGTCCATAAAACCTTAGAAAAATCAGTCTTGAGATATTTCTTGGCCCAGTCTTGACGTTTCAGCTTGTGTGTCTTGTTCAGTGGTGGTCGTCTTTCAGCCTTTCTTACCTTGGCCATGTCTCTGAGTATTGCACACCTTGTGCTTTTGGGCACTCCAGTGATGTTGCAGCTCTGAAATATGGCCAAACTGGTGGCAAGTGGCATCTTGGCAGCTGCACGCTTGACTTTTCTCAGTTAATGGGCAGTTATTTTGCGCCTTGGTTTTTCCACACGCTTCTTGCGACCCTGTTCACTATTTTGAATGAAACGCTTGATTGTTCGATGATCACGCTTCAGAAGCTTTGCAATTTTAAGAGTGCTGCATCCCTCTGCAAGATATCTCACTATTTTTTACTTTTCTGAGCCTGTCAAGTCCTTCTTTTGACCCATTTTGCCAAAGGAAAGGAAGTTGCCTAATAATTATGTACACCTGATATAGGGTGTTGATGTCATTAGACCACACCCCTTCTCATTACAGAGATTCACATCACCTAATATGCTTAATTGGTAGCAGGCTTTCGAGCCTATACAGCTTGGAGTAAGACAACATGCATAAAGAGGATGATGTGGTCAAAATACTCATTTGCCTAATAATTCTGCACACAGTGTATATATATATTACAAAAAATACATTATATATAGGAGAAGTTAAAGCGGTCGGGATAGCCAAAGTCCTGAGATTATCACGTTTACTTTCACTCACGCAAACATTTTACTTTCAACTTCTAATATGTGCGGTAACCCACGTGCATTAAAAGTTTTCATCTGCCTGTGTTTGTGCATGAGTGGAGGTGCTAAATAGTGGGCCACTTGTTATCTGGCCCTATATTGGGGACAAGGTGGTTCCCAATAAGCAGCTAATATTTAAACATGGGAATATCTCTAGCTACAACTCTATTTAATGTAATTTCTCATTTTAATTACATACAGGACTGATTTATTAATGCTGTTATTGAATATATATCGCAGCCTCATACTGGCTCCTCCACATTTAGTAAAAAAAAAAAAAAAGAGTAAAGAATGATGATTGATAAAAATAAGTTGCTTTGCATAGTCATGGATTTGCTAATCTTTGAATCTCTCTATACTAAAGATGCATTGAAACCAAACGTGAAATCCCTTGATTATTTTGTTTTGTTGTAAATATTTTAAAATAAAAACAGGAAATCCTGGTCAATTTCAAAGTGGTATTTATGTAATAACTGTAGTGCTTGCAATTCTTCCCTCTATTATACAGATGTTCTGAAGTCACCATAGTGACGTAGCTAATTTCTTATGCATATATACAGTGATTAGCAATCCTAGGGCTAGCAGAGCATGCTGTTTATATGGACGACCAGAAGTATGTTATTTCTGGTAGTTTGATTACATTAGTCAGTTCACATTACACTGCTTTATTTAGTAAAGTAAATGGAGAATTGTTGAATTTCACCATCTTGAAATACATACTTCAGATTTCTAGTGAGCGCAATTAGTCATATCGCTGGTACCTACATATAAAAGCAATTATGATTTTGTTTTGCTTTACATTGTAGCCATTAAAACTTACACTTTACAATGCACTGTATAAATAAGCATAACTATCTTTAAAATAAATATTCAAATTTGACTAAAAATACGTGCAAGCTGTGAAGGCCCTGCTTGGTATGGTAAATACAATTTACCTGTCCACATTTCATTTACACTGTTCATAGTGTATTAATTGCGTCTGATTATTTGTTTAATCATATTCCCAGCTGTTCCTCTTTTGGAAAGAGAGTCATTCTTTTATGTGTTGATTCCCCATCCCTCCTTTTAAAGGACTGGAAAACCCCTTTCTCGCACAAATGATATATGGTGTAGAATTAATTCCTGCAAATTATTTTGTGAAGTATGTTATCATAGTCTGATAAGGATTTTCAAAGCTTTGAAGAACCATAAAATGTTCATAAAGTGCCATTTTTGTTATCATTTTTTATGTGGCTTCAGACAGCAATAAAAAAGATACTTAAAGGGACAGTTTACTCCAGAATTTATATTGTTTTAAAAGATAGATAATCCGTTTATTCCAGTTTATTCAGTCCCCACTTTTGCATAACCAACACAGTTATATTAATATACTTTTTACCTCTGTGATTAATTTGTATCTAAGCCTCTGCAATCTGCCCCCTTATTTCAATTCTTCTTGCAGCCAATCTGACTCATAAATAACTCCCCTTGAGTAAGCACAATGTTATCAATATGGCACACATGTAATAGCGCTGTTTAGCTGTGAAAAACTATCAAAATGCACTGAGATAAGAGGCAACCTTCAATTGAATACCAAGAGAAAAATGCTAATTTGATGATAAAAGTAAATTGAAAAGTTGTTTAAAATGGCATGCCCTATCTAAATCATAAAAGTTTAATTTTGACTAGACTGTCCCTTTCAAATTCAAAATATTTTCTATATTTCCCCATCATGTTTAAAAAAGGGACTTTAGATAGACAGATAGATAGATAGATAGATAGATAGATAGATGGGAAAGTAATTTTGGGTGTCTGAATGGGGATGTCCAATGGCTGGAATATTACTTATGGTTTTATATTATAACTAGTCCTAAAGTCAGTATACACTGGCCATTTTTTGCAGTACAGCGGTTCCACCCCTTGCTCTCTCTCTATCGCCCCTCTCTTTTGCTCTCTCTGCCCCCTCTCTTTTTGCTCTCTCTTCCCCCTCTCTCTCCTTTGATCTCTCTCCCCCATCTTTTGCTCTCTCTCCCTCTCTTTTGCTCTCTCCCCCCTCTCTCTATTTTGCTCTCTCTTTCCCCACTCTCTTTTCCTCCCTCTCTTTTGCTCTCTCTCTCCCCCTCTCTTGTGCTGTCTCTCTCCCTCTTCCTCTCTTTTGCTCTCTCCCCCTTTCTTTTGCTGTCTCTCTCCCTCTCTTTTGCTCTCTTTATCTCCCCTCTTTTGCTCTCTCCCCCTCTATTTTGCTGTCTCTCTCCCCCCTCTCTTTTGCTCTCTCTATCCCCCCTCTTTTGCTTTCTCTCCCCCCTTTATTTTGCTCTCTCCTCCTCTCTTTTGCTGCCTCTCTTCCTCTCTTTTGCTGTCTCTCTATCCCCCCTCTTTTGCTCTCTGTATCCCCCCTCTTTTGCTTTCTCTCTCCCCTCTCTTTTGCTCTCTCTATTCCCCCTCTTTTGCTCTCTCTCTCCCCTTTCTTTTGCTCTCTTTCTCCCCTCTCTTTTGCTGTCTCTCCCCCTCTCTTTTGCTCTTTCTCTCTCCCTCTCTTTTGCTCTCTCCCCCCCTTATGCTCTCTCTCTCTCCCTCTCTTTTGCTCTCTCTCTCTTCCCCCTCTCTTTTGCTCTCTCTATTCCCCCTCTTTTGCTCTCTCTCTCCCCTTTCTTTTGCTCTCTTTCTCCCCTCTCTTTTGCTGTCTCTCCCCCTCTCTTTTGCTCTTTCTCTCTCCCTCTCTTTTGCTCTCTCCCCCCCTTATGCTCTCTCTCTCTCCCTCTCATTTGCTCTCTCTCTCTTCCCCCTCTCTTTTGTTCTCTCTATCCCCCCTCTTTTGCTCTCTCTCCCCCCTCTCTTATGCTCTCTCTCTCTTCCCCCTCTCTTTTGTTCTCTCTATCTCCCCTCTTTTGCTCTCTCTATTCCCCCTCTTTTGCTCTCTCTTCCCCTCTTTTGCTGTCTCTCCTCTCTCTCTCTATCCCCCCTTTTTTGAACTTTCTCTCTCCCGTCCTCACGGCCCCGCCCGTGACACGCCCGGCCCCGTCCTGCCCCGCCAAGCTCGTGTCCCGCCCGGTCCCGCCCCCATCACGCACGGTCGACCCAGGCCCAGATGCCAGGTCAATGAGGGTGTTGAAGGCCAGGTGTGTTTGTCCTCACGCTGTCTCTATTGTGCATGACAGCTTCGGACAAACACAGTTGGCCTTTTACATTATAGGATTGGTGGGATTTTTCTGATGCAGATTAAAAAAGTAATTTTGCAGATAAATTTGTAATATATGAAAATATTTGCCATCAATATTATGCAGCAGCACTGGAATCATGACCTACATTATTATTAAGAACATAAAGTGTAAGAGTGTAAAAATTACTCTTTGTTCTCTTGAAATATAACTGTATTTTAGTAGTAATTTTTAAACATACTTTTTATTTGTTTTTTTTATTTATAGCATAGTGATTATTTAAAATTAATAAAACACCAACACATAAAATAAAATTAAAAATGGCACATTATAAGGTCAGCTCCAGTCCTTCCAATCCCATTTATCTGTGGTTTTTCAGCTTCTGAGTAGTCAGCCCATACATTCATATAAACATCTAAAATAGCATCCGTGACCATTTCAGGGTGCATTGCACATATGCAAAATAATAGAATTATTCCAAATTGTCTTAAAAAACATAAAAAATCCAGTTTTGCATTTTTTCAACACCCTTTGTGTGTTAAATTCCATGCATCCATTATAGTGCTGTCCATGCATCTATAGGGCACATTTCATCTGCTTGAATATGATCTGATCTTTTCCTAATACAGAAATGTTATCACTTGTATTGTGGCCACTGGGGCTTAGGGTTGCCACCTGTCCCTTAAAATACAGAACATTTATGAGTTACACATGCTGCAGGGTGTGCAGGTAGGAATATGAATAGTGCTGTCCAGAAACACAATACATGTTCTTACCTGCACACCCTGCAGCATGTGTAACTCATAAATGTCCAGGAAAACATGGCTGAGGTGGCAACCCTACAGGGGCTTGATAAATCGGCCCCATTATCTGAATCATGACAGTTTAATTGTGATTTACTGTGCCATTAAAGGGACACTACATACATTTCATGCGCCTCACTATAATCATAGGTGCTGCCATTATGGAACCTAGGTTACACTGCAGGGATCTGAAGGAGAGTTGCTGCACATGCGCAAACAGGTCAGCACTGGAATGTAGTTAAAAACAGATTTCAATATGGCAGGATCCATGACTAAAGGGAGGCAGAGAATAACCTCAATACTATGCTAATAAAAATGTATTTAGTGTATAATGCCCCTTTAATTACTTTGCTCAAGTAATAAAGTGTACAATGAAAAAGAAATGGTGTTAAAGTGGGATCTACTTTTTAAATTAATTTTGTGAACCATTTGTGCTAAATTAAATTTAATTTGGGATTACAAGTATTAAATCCAATTTTGTGCTGAATAACAATTTGTTTAAGTGTTATTTTTTTAATTTAGACCATCATAGTAGTAAATGTACTTTAGCAAAACTTATTTGCATATTTCTGTAAACCGAAAGGCTATATTTTCTTCCTAAATGGAAAGAGTCCACAGCTGCATTTATTACCTTTGGGAAATAAGAACCTGGCCACCAGGAGGAGGCAAAGACACCCCAGCCAAAGGCTTAAATACTCCTCCCACTCCCCTCATCCCTCAGTCATTCTTTGCCTTTCGTCCCAGGAGGTTGGCAGAGAAGTGTCAGAAGTTTGTTTTCGTCTCTTATGGAGGGTAGTACTCTTCGACATGGGACGGGAGCTTTAAGTAATCCTATCAGTCTCTCAGTGGAGTCCGGAGATGCATGGAGAGTCTTTCTGCGAAACCATCCCAACTCATATTAACAGCTCCACAAGCAATAAGCATTGTCGAACTTTGCTTTGCTGCCTGCTTTCTTCTCTCAAGTCCATGGCTGAGGCGCTGCTACTATTCGTCACACTTGAAGTGCCGTGTTCCTGTTCCACGGCGTAGATTCCGGTAAGATCGTTTACTTCATCAGAATGTACTGTAACTTATTTGTTTTCCTTAAGGAACTATCTTGCGGGACTTATTAAGTATATATATATATATATATATATATATATATATATATATATATATATAGGGCCTCAGTAAGGCTCCTTTGGTATCTTGGAATCAAGGGTTAATATCTCCTGAGGGGGATTATTGAACAGGGGGGTTCAATATAATGTTTGTTATGTGATTCAATCTGCTTATGTGTAGTGTTAACTGGGCTCTTGGCTTAGAACATAAAGGCCTTGGAAGTGACGCAACCTTATGGTTGGGCTCTCTTTTTTTGGACTGTACGGTTCACCTTGTGACTGGACGTGTTTACGTTCTGGTCTTCCATTTCCGCATTCCTGACCGTGTGGTGACTAAAAAATTAGTGTCTGCTAGTGTCTGGTTCTAGGAGGTGGTGAGTGCCCCAGCCATTGTGGGTGTCAGGTGCCGTTTAAGTTTTTTCTTTAGTCCATTATTATTATATTCTCTATCTAGTTATGGAGTATTCTGATGCTGAGGCTGTTCAAGTTCCAGATTCAGATTCTTCGACTTGTGAAGAATGCGAATTGGCCCCGTTGACAAAGGTCAATCAGTTATGTTTGATATGCCGTATTAGAGCACCGGTTCCTCAGGTTTGGAGAATCAGGGGTCTGCTGAGCCATCCGCCTCTGGGGGTTCTGTCCTCCGAGAGGCGAGTTCCCTGCTGCTCCCTACTACTACACATGCGGGTAACTCAGATTATGTTTATCACTCCTTACAGGGCGGCTTGTTCCCCCCGGAGGTTGCACTCGTTTTTGCTTTCACATATTTTTTGTGATTATGCGTCTGCAAAGTCCAGACTTTATTTGCATTTGTTCTCGTGCCCGATCGTCCCGGGTCTACCGGCCTTGGGTGGGCCTATACAGTTCCCTGCGGGTGTAGCTGTCCCTGAGTGTTGTGCCTTTCGTTACAGAATAGTTACTCAGATGCGTTTTTGACTTATTGGAGGATCCTATTCTTAACAGATACGGGAATCCACAGTATTCTACTTTGAATGGCTCACCTCATTAGACATAAGGGGATGACGTAATTTCCAAATTGTTTTCCAGTTTTTTATTGGAAGAGCAGGGTTCCATTTGGCTGGCCCTGCGGATATACCTGTTTTCTTCCTAAGCGTTAACCTACGGGCTGCCTTATATTTGCTTTTATCCGGTTAGTATGTCTTTTAATTTTGATTATGTGTTTCCTTTGGGAACTTTTGGGATCGATTCTCTCTGGTTGCTTCTTCAGAAGTTTAAGTCCTATGTTTGTCTGTTTGACCTTCCCCTCTGAGGGAGGATTTAGGCAACTTGACAGTTATGAACCCAGCTGCGGCTGGTCCAGCTGGGATTCAGATCTTCTGTCCTGTGGCTTATTCAGACACATGGCACCTGTTTTGCCTGTCTGGTCTGGTGGGGCACTGAGTGCTTACATTATTATTTGTGTGTTTTCTTGTTTTTCTTTACAAGTTCAGCTAAGCACTGTAAAAGAATTCATATGGCAGGGGGATTGTGTCAGTCCTTATTTGGCCTTTACTCTGGTTGACCGGGTCAGTGAAGTTCTGCTGCGTTACTCTCCTTGCTCCGATTTCCTCGGGGCCTACAGTTTATTTTCTCTTTTGGGAGGATTGGGGGCTTAGCGCCTCCTTCACGCCGTTTTGGGCGGTTTGGCCTTCTAGGGCTCTGGAATTGTCCTTGGACTTGTTTCTGTTGTTGTTCTCTTCTTGAGACCTTTCGGACCTCGTCCGTTCCTCGGGTTCCTTAGGGGGACCTGGTTTCCTTTGAGAGTTGGTTCCTTTGTAGGGACATGGGCAGTGTGGTCTCCTTGAGATCTGTTAGGGTTTCTTCCCCAGAGCTGGGGAATGCTCTGCATCCTTCTTTCATCTTCTCCTCTGAATTTATGGGGGTGATGTGGAGACTAGCCTGTGCTCGAGTGACTTTGTCCTCAAGGTATCCCCTTGTTCTTGGTCATCTTGTGGCTATTTCTGCCTAGGGCTCTAGTGACCTTGTTTTGGTCTTTGCTCCCTTAGCTCCTTGGAGCATTGGACTCTGGCGAGGGGTAGTCTCGTCTTTGGTCGGGACTTGCAAGTTCTTCTCGTTGTCCATTTTGCTTTGGACATTGTATGTACGGTTATCTCCCGGGGGTCTGGTTTTTATATTGGACGGGGGGTTTCAGTTCTGGGTTCTTGTTTGTTTGGGGGCTCGGACCTCTCCTCACTCTGGTTCTTCCAGTGGCTGAGGTTCTCACTCAGCATTTTCTTTGTGGATCCAGTTGCGGGTTGTACCGGACTGTTAGGATCTAGAGCTGGTCTGGGGTTCCCCAGTTCCAGGAAACTTGGGCTGGGTCCTTTGGTTGGGCTAGTTGAACTGGTTCAGTTGGCCAGGTTTTTCTGGGTGCCTATGCCCCTTGGGCTTGCCTTTAGCCTATTGGTCTGTTTCCCTTGGTTGGCTTGCTGAAATAGTGTGATGGCTTCGCTGCTCTGCAAGCAGAGGGTTCGCTGTGGAACCACTGCAGCTATGGCACCTTGTCTGTGTGCTAGCCATTTCAAATCTTCAGGGGATTCCTTCCAGGTCAGGGCGTTAGAGATTTGTTCTCTAGGTTCAGCTTATGGCTGTGTCTTGGTGGCAGGTGTTCTGTCCTTCTGGCCCTTTTGCTGGTCCCCATTGTCTTGGGGGGCGTATATCTTTCTTTCAGAAGTTTGGCCCCTATCTTAGGGCTTTTCCTGTCTCTTCAGGAAGTTGGGACAGACGGGTTATCCTATTTCGGAGAGAGGTACGCTCTCTGGGTTGTTCTGTCTATCTGGAGAGTTGCTGGCTCCGCCTTGAGTCTATGTTGGGCCTTAGCTAGATCTCTAGGTTTACGGCCTTTTCGACGGTCTCCATGTGGTGTTTCGGGTTTGCATCCAAGCACTGTTGTAATGGCTGTGCCATTTTTCCGCTTGTTTTTTGAGCTGGGGTTTTTCTGGTCCCCTAGTTTCAGACCTGCCGATGCTTGGGCTGGCCCGGCTGGAGGTAAGTCCTGAGATCCGTTGTTCCTCTTGGATCTTGGGGGCGCATTGGTCGTCATTGAGGTTCTGGGGTCTCCTTTTATTTTCGAGGTCTGGCATTTTTGGTTGCTTAGAGCGTGCCTTCTGTAGTGGAGGTTTAGCACTCTACATTTGGTAGCCGCTTCTAGCTAGTATTTCTTCTGTGTCATCCTGAGGATGGCTGCATGTTCTTGACTCAGGTGTTTACCTTCGTCTGGGTCTGCTACATGTACTTTTGCCTGAATACTTCAGTGTTCTGAGTTCGGATGACGTTTGGTCTCCGTTTTTAGTTGGTTGTTCATAGATGCTGGTTGACTTGCTGCCTGGCAAGTGAAGGGTTGCTCTTTGAAGCCAGCTGCAGCTGTTTGCGCCTTGATCGTGTGCTAGCTAGCTAGCTGTTCCAATCATTTGCAGGATGTTGGGAGAACCTTTTCTCTGTTCTGCTACCTGGTTCTAAACCTTGTGGTTTCTATTTGGATTGGGCGTTGCCTCCCCTTATTGTCAGGACCCATTTAGGTCTTGCAAGCTTGGTTTGATTAGGGAGTTTTTCCTTTTATGGTGTTTGTGGTAACATTTCGGTTTCCATTTGGTTCTTCCTTGCCTTATTCCTTTGGGAGTTTCATTTGGGGTTCCCTTCGCTAGTGAAGGGTGTGTGGTGGGGGACCGACTATTGGGCGACGGTGTCTCCCGAGGACTGTTAGCTCAGTTGAGTCTGATGTTGCAGTCTCTAGCTAGGCTTCCGGGCTATCTGCTGGTCAGTGTCCTTGGGGACTTTTCCCTTCCTGTTTTCTCGGCTTCGGACATTGGGTAGAGGTTTCAGGCCTGGTTTCCCCTTTAGAGCGGGCCGCCTATTGTACCCTCCCATTTTGGCATTAAGTGTCCTCTATAGCTTGGGTATTGTTTTCCCAAAAGTAATAAAAGCAGCTGTGGACTCTTTCTATTAGGAAGAAAAACATAAATTATGTTTACCTGATAATTTTCTTTTCTTCCGATGGAAAGAGTCCACAGCTCCCCAACCGTTTTTTTTAGGTAGGCGTCTTTGTTTTTTATTCTTCTCGCACCTTTTTCACCCTTATATTTCTTATACTGTTCCTTGTTCCTCGGCAGAATGACTGGGGGATGAGGGAAGTGGGAGGAGTATTTAAGCCTTTGGCTGGGGTGTCTTTGCCTCCTCTGGTGGCCAGCTTCTTATTTCCCAAAAGTAATGACTGCAGCTGTGGACTCTTTCCATCGGAAGAAAAGAAAATGATCAGGTAAGCATAATTTATGGGGGTTTTTTTGTGCCAAATTTGAAATCTTTCAACACTGATCTGTAGGTCAGCCTTTATAGATCTACTGGTAGTTCGCAGCTTATGCCATCCAAAATCTTGAATTTCCATTGTTACTTGTAAAGAGGTTTACCCAACATAACATTTGGGAAAATCTCTTATGTACAACTTTGAATAGTGCGCAGTTCACAGTTTATCTATTCCAGACCTTCTTTATCTGTTCCTCAGATACTTATTTGACTCTGGGTGTTTGATAAATAAATACATGTTTTAATATATTTTGGCCCAGGATATAAGTGGAGCGCAAATGTTTGCGCGCAAGAAATATTGGGTTTTTGTGATTGTTTGCATGCAGATTAAATTGCGCTTGTATTACAAGTTGAGAGTAAACTCGATCGCTTGAGCGCAATTTAAGTTAATGCTCGTCGGGTTAGCGAGTACTCAGAGCTGTTTTGTGAAACAAAAAAAGTCTCACACAAATACATTACAAAGTAAAGTTACACTCATAATAACAACATCTAATAAAAATTCTTGGAAAAAAAAATTGACACAAAAGTTACAAATGCTCAAAGATATGAGGTCTCAGGTGTAGAGTTATTTATGTTTAATAAAATATAAGAAAACATGGATTTTAATGTTCTTGGTTACAGATTTATTATTAACATATGGAAATGTTAATCTAAAGGCACTCAGCATTAAAAAATCATTCATAAATTATTTCCACTATTTCTTGTATGTCTAAATTGTTGCTTTTTTTGTGGAATTTAACATTATATTTTTATATTGACAGGTTACTCTTGTCGGCTCGTTTCACAAACAATGTCACTTATCATGGTGAACGAGGACTCTCTGGATGTAAGTAATGGCTTGTGTAAAAATCCTGCATTCTATAGATGCTATGTTTTAATTAATGAACAAAACAGTTACAAAGTATGTTATGCTGTGTCATATGGCAGATGTGAGACTAATGAGGGACTCCTTATTAGCTTTTGTTTTTAGTATTATAAAAAAAAGCGTGATATTTTTCGTGTTGTAGAGATGTGGCAGCGAACTTCTATGTCATTTTTACTTTCAAGTGAATTATCATTGGTAAACGCCTTAGGCCTCTCCAAGTGAATCTAATCTATTGTCACTGAAATTTATCATCTGCAAAATGTTGAATTTTTTTCTCACACAAGAAAACTATAAATCTGTCACTGCTGTTTAATGATTTAGTTGTCTAGGAAATACACAACTGACTTTTTTTTTTTATATAAATTCTAACAAGAACATTATTTTGTCCAACTGTCAGCATCATTTTAATCAGTTCCTGATATAGTTCACGATTCTGTTCAAGAGAAATAACTGGCACTGATATGTCATCATTAGTTTATACAAAGGTGTGCTCCACTTGTCAACACTTGAGGTGTCAAAAAGGAGGCTAAATTATCTGCTCTTACATCCATCAAGTTTTTTATTCATAGATCTGTACATATATCTTATTTTAATCCTGTAATGCTGTATATGGGCCTATCCTTTCTTGTTTGTATTAAGTGTGGAAGTTCTTATATGCTGAATGCTGGGAGGGTCTCTGTCATTCATGTACCCCCAAAGATTTTAATGAATTGTCTGACGTTTAATTTTAAGACCACTTTCATAGCTTCTGTGAAATAACCAGCAGCATACATATGAGTAACTGATGGATACAATAGACAATTTACGGGCTAGATATAATTAAGTCAGTGGGGTATACAATACTGCAGCTTAAAGGCCTCATTTAATACCCACTTGCTGTTACACTGAGATTCAACAAGAAAAAGATCTGACCCTGGGTGATGATGATTTTCAGGCTCAGCCAATAGAAGCTAAATGGTCTTGTGTATTTATTGTATCACATATTTCTTGCAGTGCATTTTATGCTTTTCTGGTAAGTCATCAAAATGCATTTAAAATGTAATTTGCTTTTAAAATATTATTTGTCATAGGGCCAGATCATGAGTGGAGCGCTAACAGTTACACGCAAGCGATAAGGGGTTTATTGCGGAATTTATGCATGTCGGGCATGAGCTCAATTCAAGTTAATGGGCGTTGGGTTAGTGCATCCTCAGAGCTGAGGTTAACTGTTTTAGGAAACAAAAGTGTCACAAAATACATCAAAAATACATAACAAAGTACAGTTACACTCATAATAACACCATCTAATAAAAATAAAGATATGAGGTCTCAGGTGTTAGGGGAAAAAAGGCAGGCAAAGGGCTTTAACATAGAGATACATACATACACATAAATAAATATGTGTATGTATGTATATTTATATATATATATATATATATATATATGTGTACATATGTATTTAGATATTTATATGTGTATATATGTATTTACAGACATATATACACATATAAACACATACATTTTATCCGCCAATGAGCAGGGGGCTGTATTGCACAAAGCATTTCTGGTGAAATGCTTGTGCAATGTTAAATGCCACAGCAAATCATGTCCGCTTGACAATTGATAAATGGAGCCCATAGTCAAAATAGTGTACTAAGCTCACTCCCATACCACTCCAGATGAGGATACAGCTGGTAGACCACACAAAAGCAGGCATACATACATATGCTCTAATCACTAGCCTAGAAAGACCCATAGGAGTTATGTGCCTAGTAAAAAAATAACTAATTTATTTAAAAAAAGAAATTGAATAGATTTCTAATGAAGTAAAGCATTTTATTTGTACAATAGAACGCCTCTGTAACCCATACAACTATTTGTCTTGTTTGTCCATGTATAAAATGTTCCCTGGTGCCAGTTAAAGGGTCATGTACTCAAAACCTTTCAATTATGTATCTGAAAGGATATGTGTTTTTTGGATATTTGGATATCGATCTGCACAATTCTGATTAACTTAAAATAATATTGATGGAGAAATAATATCTTCTAGGCTATTTCAAGAATGGATTTACACATTTGTAATAAATGTTCTAAAAAAAACACACCCCTCTAGCACGTTCCTTATCCTTGCACAGTGGGATAACACAACAGAAATGTATTATGAAAAAAGCAACAAAAGAAGGTGATGGATAAACTCATACAATTTAAAGGGGCAAGATAAGGTTATTTATTTTTCATTGAAGTATGTGCAGGCTAAGTGATCTTATGATAGTGTAACCTACAGAGTAACTGAGTGTTCATACAGTGGTCCTAATTTTTAGATCCATTATAATATATTAAGCAATACTATAGAGGTAGCAATACCATACAACTATAACAGTAGTTCTAAATGTATGAGTTATAGCAATAAGTTAGAATATTACTAGGCATACAACAGACACAACTAAGAATCTGTTCAGGGACATGCAGTCAGGTGAGGCAGGGGAGACAGAGCCTCACCTCTTTTGAAAAGAAAAAGTAAATCATTTAAAAGTAAAATGAAAATAATAAAATAAAATCACCAAATTTTCTGCGCTTTGCTGCAAATACAGGGAGAGAGGCAGCGAAGAGCTCAGCCTCCCTTGACTGACAGGTCAGGTGTAATTTGACATAATTAGGTTAACCAAGAAAAAGCACCAGGTGAGTCAGCTATCATATTTGCCTCATGGGTGTGTCCAAGATGTTTTCATAAGAAAACTAGGGCAGAAATATGCAAGAAAAAGAGGTAGGGTAGAAATTATGCTAGAGCTTCTATTTTTTAGATTTTTCTACAAATTGCTTTAATATTGTGAGCATTTTTGCTGAGAATATTTTACAAATGTCACACAACTTGCATAACTTCTGCCTCCCACTGGTTACCTGGTATTCTGTGCTGCTGCTGTCAACCAATAGGCAGACAGCACAGTTAGACCAATCAGGCAAGAGGGGATGCAGCTTACAGGAGGAATAGCTTTTTAACATTTAGCACTGATACTGTATGATGTACTGTAGCGGTGGTGAATTTAAGCTACCTCTATCGGGGGTGTGTTTATCTGGCTCTGATACTAGCCAGTGCCGCCTCAGCCACTGACCTCAATGTATCTGTTGGTAGTTGATAGTGTATTAATATCCTGTAACGTACCTTCAGCTGGGGAAAAGTGTCATAGAATTTGTAGAGCAGTTGGTTAAATTAAGTCATATAGGTTGGGTACAGCTGGAATATCAGTGGTAGAGACAACTATGTTCCACAAATAGAGAAAAATAATTAGGTGTAACCGTATAAAAGGTTTCTCCAAGTTCACTAACTACACATATCATAGCAATAAGCTGAATGCTCAATACATGTTTGGAATCATATATTACTTTGTATACCAACATACTCCAAAACAAAAACCTGCCTTCAACTCAGTAATATACTTAAAGGGATACTAAACCCAATTTTTTTTCTATCATGATTCGTATAGAGCATGCAATTTTAAAGGGACACTGAACCCAAATTTTTTCTTTCGTGATTCAGATAGAGCATGCAATTTTAAGCAACTTTCTAATGTACTCCTATTATCATTTTTTCTTCGTTCTCCTGCTATCTTTATTTGAAAAAGAAGGCATCTAAGCTTTTTTGGGGTTCAGAACTCTGGACAGCACTTTTTTATTGGTGGATGAATTTATCCACCAATCAGCAAGGACAACCCAGGTTGTTCACCAAAAATGGGCCGGCATCTAAACTTACATTCTAGCATTTCAAATAAAGATACAAAGAGAATAAACACAATTTGATAATAGGAGTAAATTAGAAAGTTGCTTAAAATTTCATGCTCTATCTGAATCACAAAATAAAAAATTTGGGTTCAGTGTCCCTTTAAGCGACTTTCTAGTTTATTCCTATTATCAATTTTTCTTTGTTTTCTTGCTATATTTATTTAAAAAGCAGTAATGTAAAGCTCTCATTTTAGGTTCAGCACCCTGGATAGTGCTTGCTTTTTGGTGGCTACATATAGCAAATCAATAAGCAAGCATAACCCAGAATCTCAACCACAAATGGGCCCGCTACTAAGCTTTACATTCCTGCTTTTTAACTAAAGATAGAAAAAGAACGAAGTAAAATTGATAACAGGAACGAATAAAAAAAGTTTCTTAAAATTGCATGCTGTAGCTGAATCATTAAAGAAAAAAATTGGGTTTAGTGTCCCTTTAAGGTATGTGGAATCTATTGTCATTATAAACCAGGGATTATATTTGACATATTGCTTATTTGCAAATACCTGCAGTCCATCTGCTATCTGCATTACTTACTTGTGTATACCCATTACATTCTTACAGTAATTGCTAACTTTCTATTTTGTTGGTTCTGTGCAGGTTATAAACTAATAGAGCAGCAAATGGGTTGCTGAGTAACCATCTATGAGATATAGGTTGTGGAACAGCATAAGTCCTCTAAAGAATGCCTACGTTTTGCTGAAAGAATTTATGCAAGGTCCAATCTATTTCTAAGGTTAAGAGGACATGTTACCCAGATGCTAAATCACTTAAAGGGATGCAGCATATCTGGGAAAGGTTGACCAGAAAATATCACATGAACATTTCTTTAATAGGCACATCCTATTGTAAAAGGAGATTAAACATTTATCAGGATGCTTGTCCCAGGGCTTTACAAGTGAGCAAGCACAGGCACTTTATTTTCCTCTTCAGTTTATTATATACTCACAAGAATATGGAGAAATCCTATGAGATCACTGTAAGGCAAAGTGTGAACTAAGCACAGCTGATACTGATTGGCTGTTGTTTTTTTTTATCATGTGACATTAAAAAGAACAGATGAAGGATAACTACTCACATAACATCCTACTCTGGTGAACTGAAGAAATGTTGAAGTAACATCTTTTCTTTTTGTTTTTACATAGAGATTTTCTTATGATATGTTCTTGTCAGTTTTTGTCATCACTTGCAAGTGATTTAGCATATGGGTAACATGTCCCTTTAAGGTAGCCTTACATCAAGAGAAATCAAATGTACAAGGCAATGTACCACGGCAGGTAGTTATCAGACTTAAAGGGACATTCTGGTCAAAATTTAAATGCACATAGAATTATTACATCTTTAAATAGAAGCATATTTGCAATACGTGTATTAGCTAAAATGCATCTAGTAGAAGCTATCTCTGTTTTAGTGTTAACATTTTCCTCAGCACGTGCATGTGAAGCATAGCTAGATATTCTCAGTGCACCAGCATCTTAAATACCGCAGCTGCTCAGAGCGCCAGTGGGGCTTGTATTATGTCAGCAATTAACAAACTGAGTAATTACCAGATGGTACAAGCAACTTAAGATCTCTGAGCAAGTGCTGCGTTTAAAATGCTGGTGCACGGTGCATACTTAAATACACTTTTCAAACAGCTGTAACTTTTATTAGAAGCATTTTTGCTAATACATGCATATTACAAAAATGAGTCTATGCAAAACTGAAATACATCCATGTGGTTTCCAATTTTGGCTGTAATGTCCCTTTAATCCTGAAATCTAGATTGTGCATGAGATATTTAAGACGCACCCTAACATAACTGTGTGTGAGTTTGTGTGTATTAGTACAGTAACCTCTAACTCATAGGGGTCCCATATGCCCTTATATTAGTTGCTAAAGGAATAACTGAATAAGCCTTTACAGATGCATTTAATCATCCTGTTCTTTAAATAGTAGTAAATATGCAGTTTCAGCTATAGAACAACTGCATTATTCATTAAAAATAAAGGCAATCACATATTTAGCAAAATGTTTCTAGTAATATGTAAAATATATTAACTTGCTATATTATTATCTTAACTTTTTGTGGCCGCAATCTGTACCATAGTTTTTGTGGCCTTAGGAAAAAGCAGAACTACAAATGTGTGATCTGAGGTGTTCACAAGTCAAAAACCCTCTAGAAGAAAAACAGAAAAAAAATGTATCCTGCAACCTTACCTACATCTAGCCCTGTCATATATATTTATATGCATTCCTTAAAGGGACGTGAAACCCAAAATGTTTGCTTCATGATTCAGATAGATCATGCAATTCTAAAAAAAATCTAATTTACTTTTGGTATCTTTTGTTGAAAAGCAGGGACGTAGTCTCAGGAGTGTGCACATGTCTGGAGCACTATATGGTAGCAGTCTTCCAAGAATGTTATCCATTTGCACAAGCACTAGATGGCAGCACTTTTTCCCTCCATGTAGTGCTCTAGATACCTACCTAGGTATCTCTCTTCAACAAAGAATATCATGGGAATGAAGCAAATTTGATAATAGACGTAAATTGGAAACTTCTTCTAAAAATTGTACGCTCTGGCCCATATTTATCAAGCTCCGTATGGAGCTTGATGGCCTCTGTTTCTGGCGAGTCTTCAGACTCGCCAGAAACACAAATTATGAAGCAGCGGTCACAAAGACCGCTGCTCCATAACATGTCTGCCTGCTCTGAGCAGACGGACGGACATCGCCGGAAATCAACCCGATCGAGTACGATCGGGTTGATTGACACCCCCTGCTGGCGGCCCATTGGCTGCGAGTCTCCAGGGGGCGGCGTTGCACCAGCAGCTCTTGTGAGCTGCTGGTGCAATGCTGAATACGGCGACCGTATTGCTGGCCTTATTCAGCGAGGTCTGGCGGACCTGATCCGCAGTGTCGGATCAGGTCCGCCAGACCTTGATAAATAGAGGCCTGTGTCTGAATCACAGAAGAACATTTTTGCGTTTCATGTCCCTTTAAGGATTCTTAAATACTGATCTGCGGTTTCCATGAAGCTACATTTCATTACAGCAGCCATCATTTAATAGTGATGTGGAAATATTGTTGCTGCTCAAAATTAACTTGGAGAACGTTTCTGAAGTAATATAGTGTACAGTTGCCTACATTTTTTTTATTTTGTGTTTTATGGTCAAATTTCCAGTGACTTTAGAAGGCTGTGGTAAATCTAAAGGTGTAAACATTTTTCAGATGGTTCAAGTGCCCTTTATTATTTGAAATGTGACTGATACATTGTTGAAGAAGCTTTCAGAATGTTGGATTGAAATATATATATATTTTTTTGTAGTATCTTTATTGACAATGTGTTGTGAGAGTCATAAACAGTTATTTTCGTTTGTTAGAAGTCATGTAAACCTAAGGCCAGGACTTTACAGGATATTTAATAAAGAATACTGGATAGAAATAATAAAAAGCTTGTTCTGTGCCGCAGTTTGATAAATATGTCATTTGTGGAGATTTTTTTTTATTGGTGCCATTCATAAGAATGTTATAGAAATAATCAAAATATTACCATAGAATGTATCATGGATATCAAAGTATCTTTTATACAAAATAAATGTTTTCAGTTTATGTTGTTGTGCAATCCTGTGACATACCTTTAAATAATAAGCTTGAGTATGTGTATATCCTTTGCTGAGGCTAATTGGGGACAGATTTAAATGTAGGCACTCCTTGTTGCAGTCAACACAAAAATATCAGTCTAAAGGCTGTGACACACTGCAAGCGGAGCCTTAAGACTGATGCTAGTTTACACTTGTGTAGCACTCGCTTTCCTAAAATGGCTATTATAGAGGAGCAGATTAGATCATTGTAAAGATGTGGAGAAATGCTAAAATTAAAAATTTTACCTTTATTAGGATGATTTAAAACAAAATGATTGACATACACACACAAAATAGATTTAAAAACACAGGGGGATTGAGGTTGAGTATATTGGTGCACTCTATAACCGTGGCAGGATATATTTTCTAATATAACCCCTTAATGACCACAATGTACCCTGTATGTCACTGGTCGTTAAGGGTTTTTTCAGGACATAATAGCACAAGTCTAGCAAGAACACGCTATTAATGCCCTCCCTCCAGCAGGCTTTGAGGAATAGAGCAGTCTCAACGCTGGTGGCAAGACCGCGCTATAAAACAATCAAGTCCCAAAAAAAGGCCAGCGACATACAGGGTACGTCGCTGGTCCTTAAGGGGATATATATGACTCCTGACCTAGGATGTCGATGTTACTCCATAGTCTTGATATATATAATGGAATCAAATTATTCCGTATGTCTAGGGTATGGCTTTACACTTGCCCGATAGGCCTCTAAGAGGAGTTGGTTATAATGAAATCTTATTGCTGTTCTTTCCGTGAAGAAAGTGTCAGCTTGAAATTGTTGGTAATTATGCAAGTTAGGTTAACTTTACCATAATATCATCCCTGACTCATAAATTAATATTGCTTCAATACCAGGGATACAAAATAATAAAGTGCAATTTACTTGCTTCTGTTACTTGGGTATTGTTATAGTATCTCCTACCCTTAACTTAGTCAGTGTATGATTGCTGTGCTTGACAGATTGACACTTTATATATTCGTGCTGTTAACTTCAGAAGGTACTCGATTGGTACTGGGTATCTAGATTTAAAATTCTAACATTATGTTATCAACTATTGCACTTCTTCATAGATGGGTGACTGTGGATAATCGTGTGAATACCGTTGTGTCTCTTAATTTGTAATTCTAAAAATTGTTATTGTTACGACTGTGAGTTGTTACACAACTTAACTGATGAGTAACTATATGTGAAGCTTATGGGGGCATAGGCTTTAGTATTTACCCACATGTGCTAACATCCGCAGCATGTTATATATTAGATTTTTTTATCTTCAATAGCTTACTAGTTTATATGGTCTTGCTATTAACACCTTAGGTATCTGACTGATAATGGGTTTCTGAACTTACATTTCTATAGGTGTTAATCTTATTGGAGTGTTGACTATTTCAATATATCCACTATCGACAATTACTATCGACAGTTACTTAAGTACCACTGTGACTTATGGTTTATACTTTGAATACTATTGTTATATATGCTGTAAACATATTATAGTTTCTAAATGGTTTAGTAACTAAGAATACTACCAATTGAGACACAGGTTTCAGTATCTAGCTACATGCGCTTGCATCCGCAGCATGTTTTGGGTTTTGAATATTTATCTGAGACATAAGTTTGAGTGTGTAGCTACATGCGCTTACATCCGTAGCATGTTATTGATTTTAAGTATTTATCATCAATATCATATGTAACAAATATATATATATATACTTTGTTTGTAACTTATTAATATAAGTATCAATGTTATCATAACTCTGTTATTGTGTTCAGTATATTTCAGTATATTTTGTACAGGGTTAACAGTTTTTATGCTGGTTCCCCGGTCTGCGCCTATAAGGATATTCGCTTTAACTTTGCATAACGTATAACTTCACGTAACATGCTGTAACTATTAATTTGTGATTCCCATCTGCTTGTATCAGAGTACATAAGGAACTGAATTTTGGTTGGCCTAACTATATATACATTATGATAACTTTTACATCAATTCTGTTATTATAACTTATTACGATATTGCTGCACAGTGTGGCTGTGCTTAACCTTCCCAAATATCTTAAATACGGTTATACTAATGTGCTTATGGTAAGTTAGATGCGGTTTTTAGAATACCAATAGAATATTGGCTTAAAGTGAATGTAAATTTGTATGCTAAAGTGCCCAGTTTTTAAAAATTTGATTAAAAAACAGGGACACTTTAATTCATCAAAATTTACATTTCACTCGTGAAAAAAATCTTACCTTTTAAACTTGACATCCGATCCAGCTTCCTCCGGTCCTCGCAAGCCATTTCTGATGTCAGAAATGATGGATTGGTCATCCTCCAATCACGGCTTCCCCCCCGAGGGAATCAGTGTCTGATTCAACGCCGTGATTGGAGGAAGCTGGATTCCTCATTTTAGACCCAGGAAGAGGCTTTGCGACGGGTGGAGGAAGCTGGAGCCGCTGTCCAGATTAAAAGGTAAGTATTTTTTTCACAACAGGAGTGAAATGTAAATTTTGATGAATTAAAGTGCCCCTGTTTTTAATCAATTTTTTAAAAACCAGGCACTTTAGCATAAAAATTTACATTCACTTTAAGTTAGTTATAGGTGTGATCTATCACGCGCTAACATCCGCTGTGTGTAGTCGCTAGAATTATATTCCCAACCGCTTGTGAAAAGTTCTACCGTTACCTCCCTGTTTGTTTAAAAAATGGGTACCCTTTGATAAAGCCAAATGTGACGAAACATGTCAGGGACAAGCTAACTTCAATGCTATAAGTATTTTTAAAACAAGCAGGGAGGTAACGGTAGAATTTGTCACAAGCGGTTGGGAGTATAAATCTAGCGACTACACACAGCGGATGTTAGCGCGTGATAGATCACACCTATAACTAACTTAAAGTGAAAGTCAATCCTAGTGTTTTTCTTAGGTAAATATCTATGCAGCCCTTTGTTTTATAAAGCTAGCGCTAAGCTAATGTTATATAATTCTGCACTATGTGCAGAATTATATAACATTATTTGGTACGTTTACTGGCCCTTTAAAAATTCAAATTTGGAAGCAATATATAAGGAGTATTTATTGCTTTGTCAAATAATTTCAGATTAAAGGGACATAATACTCATATGCTAAATCACTTGAAAGTGATGCAGTATAACTGTAAAACCCTGACAGGAAAATATCATCTGAGCATCTATCTCTATGTTAAAAAGAAAGATATTTTACCTCACAATTTCCTTATCTCAGCAGAGTAAGTTCTGTGTAAAAAGTTATAATTCAGCTGCTGTCCAGCTGTAGGTAAAAAAAAAAAAAATGAAGAAATGAACTGCAGCCAATCAGCATCAACAGTGCTGAGGTCATGAACTCTTCTTCTGTGATCTCATGAGATTTGACTTAACTCTCATGAGATTTCATAGTAAACATCCTTAAATTGAATAGGGAAATAACATGAGGGTGGATGAGGCTCAATCCCTTAGCTGTCCTGGGACAGACATACTGATTTGCTGCTTAGAAGTCCTTTACAAAGGGATGTGGCTACTGAGGAAATTTTGAGGTAAAATATCCTTCTTTTTTTATATAGAGATGTTCAGGTGATATTTTCTAGTCAGCTTTTTATAGCTATGCTGCGTCACTTTCAAGTGTTTCAACATTTGGGTATCATGGCCATTTAATTCAGAGGTTTTCAGAGCATTTTTTTTTTCTTTTAATTGAGAAGAGCTCAGGTAAACAACATGTAATCAATGACATACAAAAAATTCAGTGCTGTTCTGGCTACAATTATGAAATATAAAATAAACATTGACAAGAAGCACTTATTACAAAGAGTATGAAAATAGGAGGTATTGGTTCCAAAGATACATTATTATGAGAGTATTGTCCTGCAACACAATTATACATGGATAAGAGGCAACTTTCCAAGACAAGCGATAAATGGAATTGTGTAATAAACTTATATGGTATTACCCACAATACAAGTATAATATATGATTACTGCACATATTTACCACAGCTTTCTCATTTTCTGTCACCTGAACTCTCTAATTTTTAAACTTTTAAACTAAACATATAAACTAAACTAAACCAATCAAAATAGGCCCAAGAGTAAATGAGCAGCTATCTTAATAGGAGAGGTTTACAGTTAGACAATCCCCAGATACATATACAGTAGATGATGTATATTGATATATAGGCTACTTAACATAGCAAGGCATATCTGATTGCAAGCTCATATCAAGATCCTGGAAATGGGGAGATACTAAACAGCAGTTTGTTGAAACAGTGTACCTGCAAAAACATGTTTGAGAAGAGCAATATTTGGGAGGGCCATCCTATTAACTGCGAAAATATGCTGCCAAACAAATTGTTTCTAGTAAGCAGTAATATAGGAGCTGCCTAACCAAATGAACCAACCAAAACCAAGCAAAGTAGACCCAATGTAAAGTGAATGCCTTAAAGGGACATTAACCCCACATTTTTTCTTTCATGACTCAGATGTAGAATACCATTTTAAACAACTTTCTAATTTACTTCTATTATCTATTTTGCTTCATTCTCTTGATATTCTTTCCTGAAAAGCATATCTAGATAGGCTCAGTAGCTTCTGATTGGTGGCTGCACTAGGATGCCTCATGTGATTGGCTCACCTATGTGTATTGCTATTTCTTTAACAAAAGATATCTAAAGAATGAAGCAAATTAGATAATAGAAGTAAACAGGAATGTTGTTTAAAATTGTATTTTCTATCTGAATCATGAAAGAAAATGTTGTGGTTAATGTCTTTCATGATTCAGATAGAGCATGACATTTTAAGCAACTTTCTAATTTATTCCTATTATCAAATTTTCTTTATTCTGTTGGTATCTTTATTTGAAATGCAAAAATGTAAGTTTAGATGCCGGCCCATTTTTGGTGAACAACCTGGGTTGTCCTTGCTGATGAGTGGATACATTCATCCACCAATTAAAAAATGCTGTCCAGAGTACTGAACCAAAAAAAGCTAAGAAACCGTCTTTTTCAAATAAAGATAGCAAGAGAATGAAGAAACATTGATAATAGGAGTAAATTAGAAAGAAAAAAATAAAAAGGTTTACCTTTGCATAATAATCCCTCTATAGATATGTATGATATATACAGGTATATAGACTACTTAAAATATCAAGATCTGTGTGGCTATGAGCTTAAGCAGGATGCTGTAGATGGACATGTCTTAAAAGAAAGTTTGCAGAGACCTTATACTTGAAATGTTAGGAGGGGTCATATTATTAGTAGACCTAGGTGAGTGAGATGTAGGCTACTTAGGATAACACAAATTGGGGTCTTATTAATGGGAATATACTAAACAACAATTTGTGGAGGTGTTGTTCTTTCCAAAAAATATGGCTGGTAAAAGTAATATTGGGAAGGGTCAAAATGTCAGCTGTTAGAATAAAATACAAAGCAGAATGCTTCTAATGAGCAGTAAATCCACTATCCAGGTAAGTACAAAGTTCCAAGTATATATATATACAGTGAGGCAAAAAAGTATTTAGTCAGCAACCAATTGTGCAAGTTCTCCCACTTAAGAAGATGAGAGAGGCCTGTAATTTTCATCATAGGTATACCTCAAATATGAGAGACAAAGGCCTCTAGTTATCAAGCTCCATACGTACCTGCCATCGCCGGCCCCAATACGCCCGCCTAAGCTCACCTCACATCGCCGCCGCGGACCTGAATACGTTCACCAAAGTTATCAAAAAAGCTGTCAAAAAGCTGCGCACCAAGTATGGGGCGATGAACAGCGGACTGTGATGGTTATCACTCATCCGATCTTCCTGCTCTTCGTTTTTTTTTACAGTTTTATTGATAAGTTGTCACTAAGCACCCACACTAACTATACTGTTCTACCCCCTATACCGGTGCCCCCGGAACCCCCCGCAACTAAATAAAGTTATTAACCCCTAAAACGCCGTTCCTAGACCCCGCTGCAACTATAATAAATGTATTAACCCCTAAACCGCCGCTCCCGGACCCCGCCGCCACCTACATAATACCTATTAACCCCTATCCTGCCCCCCCTATACTGCCGCCACCTATAATAAAGTTATTAACCCCTATCCTGCGGATCCCGGACCCCGCCGCAACTAAATAAATTGTTTAACCCCTAAACCGCCGCTCCCGGACCCCGCCGCCACCTATATTAAACTTATTAACCCCTAATCTGCCCCCCCTACACTGTCGCCACCTATAATAAATTTATTAACCCCTATCCTGCCCCCCTACACCGCCGCAACCTATAATAAAATTATTAACCCCTAAACCTAAGTCTAACACTAACCCTAACACTCCCCTAACTTAAATATTAATTAAATAAATCTAATTAAATATTACTCTTATTAACTAAATTAATCCTATTTAAAACTAAATACTTGCCTATAAAATAAACCCTAATATAGCTACAAAATTACTAATAATTATATTGCAGCTATTTTAGGATTTATTTTTATTTTATAGGCAAATTTAAATTTATTTTAACTAGGTACAATAGCTATTAAATAGTTAATAACTATTAATAGCTACCTAGATAAAATAGTCAAATTTACATGTAAAATAAAAACTAACCTAAGTTACAATTACACCTAACACTACACTATCATTAACTAAATTATTCCTATTTAAAACTAAATACTTACCTGTAAAATAAACCCTAAGATAGCTACAATGTAATTAATAATTACATTGTAGCTATTTTAGGATTTATATTTATTTTACAGGTAACTTTGTATTTATTTTAACTAGGTAGAATAGTTATTAAATAGTTATTAACTATTTAATAACTACCTAGCTAAAAGAAATACAAATTTACCTGTAAAATAAATCCTAACCTAAGTTACAATTAAACCTAACACTACACTATCATTAAATTAATTAAATTAATTAACTACAAATACCTACAATTAAATACAATTAAATTAAACTAACTAAAGTACAAAAAATAAAAAAAACTAAGTTACAAAAAATAAAAAAATATTACAAGATTTTTAAGCTAATTACACCTAATCTAAGCCCCCTAATAAAATAACAAAGCCCCCCAAAATAAAAAAATGCCCTACCCTATTCTAAATTACAAAAGTTAACAGCTCTATTACCAGCCCTTAAAAGGGCCTTTTGCGTGGCATGCCCCAAAGTAATCAGCTCTTTTGCATGTAAAAAAAATACAAACCCCTCCACATTAAAACCCACCACCCACATACCCCTACTCTAACCCACCCAAACCCCCCTTAAATTAACCTAACACTAACCCCCTGAAGATCTCCCTACCTTGAGTTGTCTTCAGCCAGCCGACCACCGATGGAACAGAAGAGGACATCCACAGCGGCCGAAGTCATCATCCAAGGGACGCTGAAGAGGTCTTCCATCCGATAGAACTCTTCATCCATGCGGTGTCTTCAATCTTCATCCATCCGGGTGGAGCCTTCTTCAAACGAGCCGACGTGGAGCCATCCTCTTCCAACGACGCCTACCCGACGAATGGATATTCCTTTAAATGACGTCATCCAAGATGGCGTCCCTCGAATTCCGATTGGCTGATAGGATTCTATCAGCCAATCGGAATTAAGGTAGGAAAAATCTGATTGGCTGATGCAATCAGCCAATCAGATTGAGCTTGCATTCTATTGGCTGATCAGAACAGCCAATAGAATGCAAGCTCAATCTGACTGGCTGATTGGATCAGCCAATCGGATTGAACTTGAATCTGGTTGGCTGACAGCCAATCAGATGTTTCCTACCTTAATTCCGATTGGCTGATAGAATCCTATCAGCCAATCGGAATTCAAGGGATGCCATCTTGGATGACGTCACTTAAAGGAATATCCATTCGTCAGGTAGGCGTCGTTGGAAGAGGATGGCTCTGCGTCGGCTCGTTTGAAGAAGGCTCCGCTCCGCTCCGGATGGATGAAGATTGAAGACGCCGTATGGATGAAGACTTCTATCGGATGGAAGACCTCTTCAGCGCCCCTTGGATGATGACTTTGGCCGCTGCGGATGTCCTCTTCTGTTCCATCGGTGGTCGGCTGGCTGAAGACAACTCAAGGTAGGGAGATCTTCAGGGGGTTAGTGTTAGGTTTTTTAAAGGAGGGTTTGGGTGGGTTAGAGTAGGGGTATGTGGGTGGTGGGTTTTAATGTTGGGGGGGTTGTATTTTATTTTTACATGCAAAAGAGCTGATTACTTTGGGGCATGCCCCGCAAAAGACCCTTTTAAGGGCTGGTAATAGAGCTGTTAACTTTTGTAATTTAGAATAGGGTAGGGCATTTTTTTATTTTGGGGGGCTTTGTTATTTTATTAGGGGGCTTAGATTAGGTGTAATTAGCTTAAAAATCTTGTAATTTTTTTATTTTTTTGTAACTTAGTTTTTTTTATTTCTTGTAACTTAGTTTTTTTTTTGTACTTTAGTTAGTTTATTTAATTGTATTTAATTGTAGGTATTTGTAGTTAATTAATTTAATTAATTAATGATAGGGTAGTGTTAGGTTTAATTGTAACTTAGGTTAGGATTTATTTTACAGGTAAATTTGTATTTCATTTAGCTAGGTAGTTATTAAATAGTTAATAACTATTTAATAACTATTCTACCTAGTTAAAATAAATACAAAGTTGCCTGTAAAATAAATATAAATCCTAAAATAGCTACAATGTAATTATTAATTACAATGTAGCTATATTAGGGTGTATTTTACAGGTAAGTATTTAGTTTTAAATAGGAATAATTTAGTTAATGATAGTGTAGTGTTAGGTGTAATTGTAACTTAGGTTAGTTTTTATTTTACAGGTAAATTTGTCTTTATTTTAACTAGGTAGCTATTAAATAGTTAATAACTATTTAATCGCTTTTGTACCTAGTTAAAATAAATTTAAATTTGCCTGTAAAATAAAAATAAATCCTAAAATAGCTACAATATAATTATTAGTTAGATTGTAGCTATATTAGGGTTTATTTTAAAGGTAAGTATTTAGTTTTAAATAGGATTAATTTAGTTAATAAGAATATTTATTTAGATGTATTTAATTAATATTTAAGTTAGGGGGGGTGTTAGGGTTAGGGTTAGACTTAGGTTTAGGGGTTAATAAGTTTACTATAGTGGCGGCAGTGTGGGGGGGCAGGATAGTGGTTAATAAATTTATTATAGGTTGCGGCGGTGTAGGGGGGGCAGGATAGGGGTTAATAACTTTATTATAGGTTGGGGCGGTTTAGGGGGGGCAGGATAGGGGTTAATAGGTATTATGTAGGTGGCGGCGGGTTCCGGGAGCGGCGGTTTAGGGGTTAATAAGTTTATTAGAGTGGCGGTGGGCTCTGGGAGTGGCGGTTTAGGGGTTAATAAGTTTATTACAGTGGCGGTGGGCTCCGGGGGGCGGCGGTGTAGGGGTTTACATGTTTAATATAGGTGGCGGCGGTGTAGGGTGGCAGATTAGGGGTGTTTAGATTCGGGGCACATGTTAGGGTGTTAGGTGCAGACATCTGCCATAGGAATCAATGGGATGTCGGGCTGCAGCGAACATGAACTTTTGCTATGGTCAGACTCCCATTGATTCCTATGGGATCCGCCACCTCCAGGGCGGCGGATTGAAAACCAGGTACGCTGGGCCGGAAAAGTGCCGAGCGTACCTGCTAGTGTTTTGATAACTC
The DNA here is from genome assembly GCF_027579735.1 of Bombina bombina. Lineage (NCBI taxonomy): Eukaryota > Metazoa > Chordata > Amphibia > Anura > Bombinatoridae > Bombina > Bombina bombina. Next base: position 1,127,969,347 of record NC_069501.1, read on the forward strand.
CCAAAAGTAGTCAGATTGTGCCGAACTTGCGTTCGGAACATCTGGAGTGACGTAATAATCGATCTGTGTCGGACTGAGTCCGGCGGATCGTTGCTTACGTCACTATATTCTACTTTTGCCGGGCTGTAGTGCTTGATAACTACGGCGAATCAGCCTCGCCACAAATACGCTGCGGAATTCCAGCGTATTTCAGGTTGACGGCTTGATAACTAGAGGCCACTATGTGGAAACAAATCCAGACAATCACATTGTCTGATTTGGAAAAAATTTATTTGCATATTATGGTGGAAAATAAGTATTTGGTCAATATCAAAAGTTCATCTCAATACTTTGTTATATATCCTTTGTTGGCAATGACAGAGATCTTCACAAGGTTGTCACACACTGTTGCTGGCATGTTGGCCCATTCCTGCATGCAGATCTCCTCTAGAGCAGTAATGTTTTGGGGCTGTCGCTGGGCACAGACTTTCAACTCCCTCCAAAGGTTTTCCAAAGGTTTTCTATGGGGTTGAGATCTGGATACTGGCTAGGCCACTTCAGGACCTTGAAATGCTTCTTACGAAGCCACTCCTTCATTGCCCGGGCGGTGTGTTTGGGATCATTGTCATGCTGAAAGACACAGCCACGTTTCATCTTCAATGCCCTTGCTGATGGAAAGAGGTTTGCACTCAAAATCTCATGATACATGGCCCCATTCATTCTTTCATGTTCACGGATCAGTCGTCCTGTTCCCTTTGCAGAGAAACAGCCCCAAAGCATGATGTTGCCACCCCCATGCTTCACAGTAGGTATGATGTTCTTTGGTTGCAACTCAGCATTCTCTCTCCTCCAAACACGACAAGTTGTGTTTCTACCAAACAGTTCTACTTTGGTTTCATCTGACCATATGACATTCTCCCAATCCACTTCTGGATCATCCAAATGCTCTCTAGCATACTTCAGATGGGCCCGGACATGTACTGGCTTAAGCAGGGGGACATGTCTGTCACTGCAGGATCTGAGTCCCTGGCGGCGTAGTATGCTACTGATGGTAGCCTTTGGTTCTGGGATGTTTGCTCACAGTTCTTGTGATCATTTTGACCCCACGGGGTGAGATCTTGCGTGGAGCCCCAGATTGAGGGAGATTATCAGTGGTCTTGTATGTCTTCCATTTTCTAATTATTGCTCCCACAGTTGATTTCTTCACACCAAGCTGCTTGCCTATTGCAGATTCAGTCTTCCCAGCCTGGTGCAGGTCTACAATTTTGTTTCTGGCGTCCTTCGACAGCTCTTTGGTCTTCACCATAGTGGAGTTTGGAGTGTCACTGTTTGAGGTTGTGGACAGGTGTCTTTTATACTGATAACAAGCTCAAACAGGTGCCATTAATACAGGTAATGAGTGGATGACAGAGGAGCCTCTTAAAGAAGAAGATACAGGTCTGTGAGAGCCAGAAATCTTGCTTGTTTGTAGGTGACCAAATACTTATTTTTCACCATAATATGCAAATAAATTCTTTCCAAATCAGACAATGTGATTGTCTGGATTTGTTTCCACATTTTGTCTCTCATAGTTGAGGTATACCTATGATGAAAATTACAGGCCTCTCTAATCTTCTTAAGTGGGAGAACTTGCACAATTGGTGGCTGACTAAATAATTTTTTGCCCCACTTTATATATATATATATATATATATATATATATATATATATATATATATATATATATATATACAAGAAAACATGCCACAATGGTAACAATAAACAAAATAATAAACTGTAATCTCTATAATAGCTCCATCAATGATAATTTCAGGACAATTATCAAAGTTATAACTGAGTCCTTCATAGTATGGGGATTAACAACCAAAGTGCTTAGCTTCCAGATATATAACATGGGCTTTTTCTTTTTTCTTCTTTTTTTTTGGGCAGAATCCACAAGTCATGTCTTAACCGATCCTATTTTAAGAGAAGTAAACCAGGAGCCGTACACACAATACACACATTGTGCACTCCAGACTTAGAGGCCCATTTATCAAGCTCCGTATGGAGCTTGTTGGCCTGTGTTTCTGGCGACTCTTCAGACCCGCCAGAAACAGCAGTTATGAAGCAGCGGTCTAAAGACCGCTGCTCCATAACCCTGTCCGCCTGCTCTGAGCAGGTGGACAGACATCTCCACAATTCAACCGCTTGAGTACAATCGGGTTGATTGAGACCTCACTGCTGGCGGGCCATTGGCCGCGAGTCTGCAAGGGGCGGCGTTGCACCAGCAGCTCTTGTGAGCGTATTGCTCTCCGCATTCAGTGAGGTCTTGCGGACCTGATCCGCACTGTCGGATCAGGTCAGCGAGACCTTTGATACATAGGCCTTTTAATATGTAGTGCAGGGCAGCGAATTGAACAAGTTACTGATCAATGAGTGGCTTACCCCTGAGTAGGGCCGCTCTCTCTGTATGAAGAATTGTTGCTGTCGATCCGAATTCAAGGGTATTGTAGAAAATCTTCTCCTTTCCCGTTATATCAAGAACCCTCTCCGGAGTTAGGGTGAGTGATGAGGAGAGCTTTAAGGACATCTCCAATACGGGCACTAGCAGCCGACTTCTGGGAGTATATTGCGGTAGTGGGTTTTCCATAGATCCAAAGAGTGGATCCATGATAACCTCCAGCACACTCAGATAGGGAGGAGCTGTTCCGGTCTTCGATAATACTTTTGTTTCTCTCAGCTGTAGTGAGGGGCTGTATTCAACATTCCATGAGTAAGATATAGTGTTATCTGGTATATTCTGTGGAGCAGGGTCATGTTGATCGGGGGTGGATTTCTTTAGTTGGAGAGTTTGCTCCGCCATTTTTATTATTGTGTATAGTTCCGTGCAGGAAAAAAGGAGCCGATCTAGCTTAGGCAGAAGTATGTCTCTTATGTCTTTTAGAATGCTGATGCCCGTGCTTGTATCTTTAGTTGAAGATATATCCATTATATAGGGTTCGGAGGTTACCCCAACCATTGAGAAGAATGTGTAGCTACAGAATGGTGGTGGGAATTCGCCACAATGCCAGACAGCTTTAACAATTTAAACTTGCTTCTCTGTGGCCAAGGGATGTTTAGCCTTGTTCCAGAAGGGTTCCCTGGGCACAGATATTGCCAAGGGATAGAAGGATGGCCGTATATATTGCCACTTTTCACCATAAGCTGTGCGGAGCCTTAGTAATCAGTATCCAAAAGAAGCAGTAATCAGTGGCCATCTTAGCATGCCGCCTACCGGAAGTGTCAGAGCATTTTAATTAGTTTTCATAAAATTAAAATAAACTAGTTTAATTTTAAACTGTTCACTTTTTTGTAATTTAGCAGTGACATTAAAATATTGACTAACTGCTGATAAAATGGTGTCTTATGCAATGTTATTCATTAAAGGGCATAATACCCAAATGTTGAAGCACTTAAAAGGGATGCAGCATAGCTATAAAAAGCTCACTAGAAAATATCACCTGAACATCTCTATGTAATAAAGGAAGCTATTTACTTCAAAATTTACTAAGTATTCACAGCCCACTGTAAAGAGACTTTAAGCTGCCAGTCAGGATGCTTGTCCCAGGACTTGCTAGAGAGTGTGCATCTGTCATGTGCATGCACAGTTATGTTATTTTCCTATCCAGTTTAAAGACGTTTAGTGTGAAATCTCATGAGATCACTGCAAAGCACCTCAGCTGATTGGCTATTGTGTTTTTGTTTTTTGTTTTTTTAAAAACCTGCAGCTTTACAGAAGCTCTAACTGTTCACAGAGCACTTACTCTGGTGAGCTTAAGAAATGTTGAGGTCAAATATCTTCCCTTTTTACATAAAGATGTTCAGGTGATATTTTCATGTCAGCTTTTTACAGTTTTGCTGCATCACTTTCAAGTGATTTAGCATATGGGTATTATGTCCCTTTAAGTTGAACACAGACAAGACTGCATACATATGCCGGTGTGACTCAAACATTAATCTGCAGTTTTTGTTCACACATTGGGTTTTATTCTAATCCTTTAGAAAAGTTTTCCAGAAATATTCCTTTAGACTCTTTTACGGCTAGATTTTGAGTTTTGTCGGTAACGACCCGAAAAGCTAACGCCGGCTTTTTTCTGGCCGCACCATAAAAATAACTCTGGTATTGAGAGTCCACATAAAGGCTGCGTTAGGCTCCAAAAAAGGAGCGTAGAGCATATTTAACGCAGCTTCAACTCTCGATACCAGAGTTGCTTACGCAAGCGGCCAGCCTCAAAAACGTGCTTGTGCACGATTCCCCCATAGGAAACAATGGGGCTGTTTGAGATGAAAAAAACCTAACACCTGCAAAAAAGCCGCGTTCAGCTCCTAACGCAGCCCCATTGTTTGCTATGCGGAAACACTTCCTACGTCTGCACCTAACACTCTAACATATACCCCGAGTCTAAACACCCCTAACCTTACACTTATTAACCCCTAATCTGCCGCCCCCGCTATCGCTGACCCCTGCATATTATTATTAACCCCTAATCTGCCGCTCCGTAAACCGCCGCTACTTACATTATCCCTATGTACCCCTAATCTGCTTCCCTAACATCGCCGACCCCTATATTATATTTATTAACCCCTAATCTGCTCCCCACAACGTCGCCTCCACCTGCCTACACTTATTAACCCCTAATCTGCCGAGCGGACCTGAGCGCTACTATAATAAAGTTATTAACCCCTAATCCGCCTCACTAACCCTATAATAAATAGTATTAACCCCTAATCTGCCCTCCCTAACATCGCCGACACCTAAATTCAATTATTAACCCCTAATCTGCCGACTGGAGCTCACCTCTATTCTAATAAATGTATTAACCCCTAAAGCTAAGTCTAACCCTAACACTAACACCCCCCTAAGTTAAATATAATTTACATCTAACGAAATTAATTATCTCTTATTAAATACATTATTCCTATTTAAAGCTAAATACTTACCTGTAAAATAAATCCTAATATAGCTACAATATAAATTATAATTACATTGTAGCTATTTTAGGATTAATATTTATTTTACAGGCAACTTTGTAATTATTTTAACCATGTACAATAGCTATTAAATAGTTAAGAACTATTTAATAGTTACCTAGTTAAAATAATTACAAAATTACCTGTAAAATAAATCCTAACCTAAGTTAGAATTAAACCTAACACTATACTATCATCATTAAATTAATTAAATAAAATACCTACAATTACCTACAATTAAACCTAACACTACACTATCAATAAATAAATTAAATACAATTCCTACAAATAACTACAATGAAATAAACTAACTAAAGTACAAAAAATAAAAAAGAACTAAGTTACAAAAAATAAAAAAATATTTACAAACATAAGAAAAATATTACAACAATTTTAAACTAATTACACCTACTCTAAGCCCCCTAATAAAATAACAAAGACCCCCAAAATAAAAAATGCCCTACCCTATTCTAAATTACTAAAGTTCAAAGCTCTTTTACCTTACCAGCCCTGAACAGGGCCCTTTGCGGGGCATGCCCCAAGAAGTTCAGCTGAAGAGGTCCAGAAGAGGCTCCAAAGTCTTCATCCTATCCGGGAAGAAGAGGCGATCTGGACCGGCAACCATCTTGATCCAAGCGGCATCTTCTATCTTCATCCGATGACGACCGGCTCCATCCTGAAGACCTCCACCGCGGACCCATCTTCTTCCGGCGACGTCCAACTGAAGAATGACGGTTCCTTTAAGGGACGTCATCCAAGATGGCGTCCCTCGAATTCCGATTGGCTGATAGGATTCTATCAGCCAATCGGAATTAAGGTAGGAATATTCTGATTGGCTGATGGAATCAGCCAATCAGAATCAAGTTCAATCCGATTGGCTGATCCAATCAGCCAATCAGATTGAGCTCGCATTCTATTGGCTGTTCCGATCAGCCAATAGAATGCGAGCTCAATCTGATTGGCTGATTGGATCAGCCAATCGGATTGAACTTGATTCTGATTGGCTGATTCCATCAGCCAATCAGAATATTCGTACCTTAATTCCGATTGGCTGATAGAATCCTATCAGCCAATCGGAATTCGAGGGACGCCATCTTGGATGACGTCCCTTAAAGGAACCGTCATTCTTCAGTTGGACGTCGCCGGAAGAAGATGGGTCCGCGGTGGAGGTCTTCAGGATGGAGCCTGTCGTCATCGGATGAAGATAGAAGATGCCGCTTGGATCAAGATGGTTGCCGGTCCGGATCGCCTCTTCTTCCCGGATAGGATGAAGACTTTGGAGCCTCTTCTGGACCTCTTCAGCCACCGGATGATGGATCGCCAGCCCCTGCTTGGGTTGGATGAAGATTTTGGAGCCAGGACGGATCGGTGATACCTGGTGAGGTGAAGACAAGGTAGGATGATCTTCAGGGGCTTAGTGTTAGGTTTATTTAAGGGGGGTTTGGGTTAGATTAGGGGTATGTGGGTGGTGGGTTGTAATGTTGGGGGGGTATTGTATGTTTTTTTTTACAGGCAAAAGAGCTGAACTTCTTGGGGCATGCCCCGCAAAGGGCCCTGTTCAGGGCTGGTAAGGTAAAAGAGCTTTGAACTTTAGTAATTTAGAATAGGGTAGGGCATTTTTTTATTTTGGGGGTCTTTGTTATTTTATTAGGGGGCTTAGAGTAGGTGTAATTAGTTTAAAATTGTTGTAATATTTTTCTTATGTTTGTAAATATTTTTTTATTTTTTGTAACTTAGTTCTTTTTTATTTTTTGTACTTTAGTTAGTTTATTTCATTGTAGTTATTTGTAGATATTGTATTTAATTAATGTATTGATAGTGTAGTGTTAGGTTTAATTGTAGGTAATTATAGGTATTTTATTTAATTAATTTAATGATAGTATGGTGTTAGGTTTAATTGTAACTTAGGTTAGGATTTATTTTACAGGTAATTTTGTAATTATTTTAACTAGGTAGCTATTAAATAGTTCTTAACTATTTAATAGCTATTGTACCTGGTTAAAATAATTACAACGTTGCCTGTAAAATAAATATTAATCCTAAAATAGCTACAATGTAATTATAATTTATATTGTAGCTATATTAGGATTTATTTTACAGGTAAGTATTTAGCTTTAAATAGGAATAATTTATTTAATAAGAGTTAATTTATTTCGTTAGATTAAAATTATATTTAATTTAGGGGGGTGTTAGTGTTAGGGTTAGACTTAGCTTTAGGGGTTAATACATTTATTAGAATAGCGGTGAGCTCCGGTCGGCAGATTAGGGGTTAATAATTGAAGTTAGGTGTCGGCGATGTTAGGGAGGGCAGATTAGGGGTTAATACTATTTATTATAGGGTTAGTGAGGCGGATTAGGGGTTAATAACTTTATTATAGTAGTGGTGCGGTCCGCTCGGCAGATTAGGGGTTAATAAGTGTAGGCAGGTGGAGGCGACGTTGAGGGGGGCAGATTAGGGGTTAATAAATATAATATAGGGGTCGGCGGTGTTAGGGGCAGCAGATTAGGGGTACATAGCTATAATGTAGGTGGCGGCGCTTTGCGGTCGGCAGATTAGGGGTTAATTATTGTTGGTAGCTGGCTGCGACGTTGTGGGGGGCAGATTAGGGGTTAATAAATATAATACAGGGGTCGGCGGTGTTAGGGGCAGCAGATTAGGGGTACATAAGTATAACGTAGGTGGCAGTCGGCAGATTAGGGGTTAAAAAAATTTTATCGAGTGGCGGCGATGTGGGGGGCCTCGGTTTAGGGGTACATAGGTAGTTTATGGGTGTTAGTGTACTTTAGAGTACAGTAGTTAAGAGCTTTATGAACCGGCATTAGCCCAGACAGCTCTTAACTACTGACTTTTTTCTGCGGCTGGAGTTTTTTCGTTAGATTTCTAACGCTCACTTCAGACACGACTCTAAATGCCGGAGTTAGAAAGATCCCATTGAAAAGATAGGATACCCAATTGACGTAAGGGGATCTGCGGTATGGAAAAGTCGCGGCTGAAAAGTGAGCGTTAGACCCTTTTTTGAGTGACTCCAAATACCGGAGTTAGCCTAAAACCAGTGTTAGGAGCCTCTAACGCTGGTTTTCACGGCTAACGCCAAACTCCAAATCTAGCCGTTAGTTTTTTTTTTAGTTTTTTTTAAAACTAGAGGAAATGTTTTAGCAGATATCTGCTCAGATTGGATCTTGGGGGCTGACATGAGCTTTGATTCACTGATATCTTTTCCATGCAGATTGATGTAGTTTCCTCCTGATTTTCTTTTTGTGACTTAAATTGTTGATGCCCATGAATTGCTAATGAGCTTAGATTAAAAGGACAGAAATAGGAGAGTCTTAAAATAACATTATTTATTGTGTAACATATAAAGGACCAGTAAATACAGTAAATTTGTATGATCAGCAAATGCATGATAAAAAGACAATACAATAACACTGAGGGGGTCAATTTATTAAACCCCGGGCTATAGCAAATCATGTCCGCCCTACATACACTAAATGCTGACTGCATACGCTGTCAGCATTTAACATTGCACGAGCATTTCACATGAAATGATTGTGCAATGCCGCCCCCTGCACATTTGCGGCTGCTAGCAGGGGGTGTCAATCATCCCGACCATATCTGATCAGGATGATTGCAGTCTTACGACCGCTGCTTCTTAACTTATGTTTCCGGCAAGCCAGAAACATTGGGCGGAGAAAGCAGCATCCGCTGCTTATTAAATCTCCCCCTTAGGGGCCTATTTATGAAAGGCCTGTCGGACATGATCCGACGCTGCGGATCATGTCAGACAGACCTTGCTGAATGCGGAGAGCGTATTGCTGGTGCAAAGCCGCCCCCTGCAGATTCGCGGCCAATTGGCCGCTAGCAGGGGGTGTCAATCAACCCGATCGTATTCGATCGGGTTGAATTGCGGCGATGTCTGTCCGCCTCCTCAGAGCAAGCGGACATATTATGGAGCTTGATAAATGGGCCCCTTAGTCTGAACTTCAAATGAGTAGTAGATTTTTTTTAATATTGTTTATTTCCACTCCTCCTGTATCATGTGTCATCCATCAGCCAATCACAAAAGCATAAACCTATATTCTGTGAATTCTTGCGCATGCTCAGTGTAAATTTATTTATTTATTTTATTTATAAAATATTTTACCAGGAAGGATACATTGAGATTTCTCTCGTTTTCAAGTATGTCCTGGGTCCACAAAACATTGCATTGATACAATAGGGTACAATAAAATTAAAAAACAATAATAATACACAATATATGCACAAACAGTTAACATAGAACAGGTGGGAAATATATAATCAACCATGACAAGTGCATTCTGTTTTGAGATATGTAGAGAGGGATCTCTTAAAGGATATTAGGCTTGGGGAAGGTTTGAAAGTGTGCGGGAGGTCATTCCATAACTGTGGTCCTCTGTAGGAAAATGGAACCTTGGGGAACACCACACGTAACTGGGAAAGGGAGGGAGTCACTGTCAGAAATGGAGACATATTGTGATCGATCCGATACATATGATCGAAACCAGGTTAGCGGATGATTACCAATACCTGAGTTTTTTAGTTTGAGCAGTAGTATGTCGTGGTCTACTGTGTCAAAGGCCTTTGCAAAATCAAGAAAAATAGCTCCAGATAGATCTCCTTGTTCCATTCCAGTTTGGATGTTGTTGCAAACTTTTAGGAGGGCAGTTGTAGTGGAGTGATTTGTACAAAAACCTGATTGATCAGGGGTCAGATAGTTAGATTGTTGGTAATATTCACATAATTGCGTATGGACGCATTTTTCTAAGATTATTGACAATACTGGGAGCAATGATATTGGGCGATAGTTAGAAACCAAGGTTATCTCCCCACTTTTATGGATAGGCACTACTTTTGCAGTCTTCCAAAGTTTGGGTATGTATCCAGACACCAAGGATTTGTTAATTAGGGTTGTGACAGGTTTAGCAATTGCTGGCGCACTAAGCTTCAACAGCATTGCTGGGATTTGATCAGGTCCAGACTGGTTTTTCATTTTTAGGTTATCAAGGTGTTTCTTAATGACATTGATGGGTACAGGTCGAAAATTGAACTTCTCTATATTGGGTCTTTGCTGATTTAGTGGGGCCGGATCCACATTTGTAGCTTCAGGATGCGTGCCATGTATTATTGGATTCATGTTAGTGTTATGAGGTGTGTAGATGAAAATAAAACAAAAATAGTACAAAATTTAAAAGAAATAAAAGTATATACTATTGATGTGTGATATATAGCTATTTATACTATTGATGTGTGATATATAGCTATTTGTAGGGAGAGAGAGTAAGTATTCTAAAGGTTTAAGTGAATGAAAGGATGTGCTGATCAGTGTTTGCAGTTGTCATTTTGGGAGAATGAAAGTTGAGTGTGAGACTATCTATAAATAAGGAAATGAGCTTTGGGTGGGTGGGGTGAGGGGCAGAGAGCAATGTTACAGCTGAGATATTCAGGTCTGTGATTCTCTAGGAATACTGGGGTAGATACACTTACAATTCAGTCTGTTTGCAGAGAGCAATGTTACAGCTGAGATATTCAGGTCTGTGGGGCAGATACACATAAAAATACTAAGTACATTTTGTTAATGGAAGTAAATTGGAAAGTTGTTTAAAATTGCATGTTCTATCTGAATTATGAAAATTTAATTTTGAGTGTCCCTTTAATTTAAGAGTTACATTCTTCACATTATTAAAAAAGAAATAGGCCTGGGACTGTATGTAAAGGGGTGGGGTATTTTGGTTCTAGGATGGGGTCTTGACAGTTTGAGCAGTGGTGGTTCTGTGAGGGCGTTGGGGAGTGCTGTATTCCATCATTAACTACTGTAGCACCCTCAAACATCAAATGTAAGAACTGCCTTTAATGTGCCAGGTCATTCTCTATGCAGGATAAGTAAGGATAAAGGAGGGAGAAAAGGGAACTAAAAAGAAAAGTCAGCGATATGCAGTATAAGATGAGGTTCCCCCGGCCGTGCCCTTGTTATTACACTTTGTGCTCAGTTATTTTAGTGTCTAGAACTTCTCCTGAGTGTGAGTGTTAAGTGTAAATAGTGCAGACACATTTTTTTAATCCAGGCAGGATGTAAGTTTTCCACTCCAGTGTTAGAAATGTTGCAGTTTCCCCATAAGGAAACCATAGTATAAAAAGAGAGGAATAGCGCTTCCAATTTGTCTAAGAAGATGTGAAGAGTGAAGTTTGGAGATGCCAATAGAGGATTAAAAAAGGACAAAACAAGGGTGCAACAGTAAATTAAATCAGTGCTGTAAAAGTGACCATGGTAGCAAAAAGTAATATTTAAAAATGTGCTCAACTTCTTGAGTAATTTGTATTCAGGAACTGTAGTTTCCATCTGTTCACACTACAAACCACACAGAAACCTAAAACAATTGTGTTTCATTTGCTATAAAAAAACTTTTGAAGCTATTGCAAAACATTCAGTTCTAAATTTTCAGTTATTTCCTTCAAAGAATGTATGTTCTGGTCCCTTGTGAAAATCTATGTTTCTCATCATATCTTCAAGCTCTTTGCAACTTGTGGTTGAATTGTGTGTTTGATCTGCAACTAACCACCTGACAAAATTTCGTATTGATGAGTTGCAATCAATTATGCTTGTTCTTTCCATTGCAAAGACTGTGTCCGTAGGGAGTCATTTCCTGCCTTTTTTTGTATGGATGGAAAAGAAAATCACTGTTACTTCACAAATGGGTATCCCTTATAGCTCAAGTGTTAATGTCAGTTGTCTGAGAAATGGTTTTGCTTCAAACCAAATTATGCCTCTGTGATTTTGTGATTATCGCTTACCTACATCGAAAAAATCTGTTGGGAAAAACCGAGGTCCTTAGCCTCTAGCATAACAAACTGAATCTATGCACATTTTTTTGTTACGTTTTTCTTAAACTACTATCCCTGTATTCATTATTTGCCTTGCTAAGGATATCTGATTTAAGGCTAGTATGCGAGTGGCGCTCTGTTACGTGCAAGCAATAAGTGGTTTATCGTGGCTCTTTGCGCACACCAGAAGTAGTGCATGCATTACAAGTTGAAAATAAACGCGTTCGCCTGAGCGTAATTGAATTTAACGCGCATAGGAATAGCACAACTTCAGAGCCCTAGTAAACTGTTATGCTTGACAAAAAAGTAGCACAAAGCACGTCACATTTCAAAGTACAGTTACACTTATAATAACTGTCTAATAAAAATGATTAAAAAAAATATTGCATAAAGAAGTTAAATGGGCTAAAAGATATGAGGTCTCAGGTGTTAGAAAAAAAGGGCTACAAAGGGCTTTAACATAGAGATACATATGCATGTCTAAATATGTATGTGTGTGTGTGTGTGTGTGTGTATGTATATGTGTGTACACATGTATTTATGTATTTATATGTGTTTATAGACATACTGTATATACACATATACACACATGAATACTTACATATACATACATATATACTGTATATATCTATATATAGTTACCCATGGTGGTGCAGCACTCCCAGAAACACATATAGTAAATTACTTCTGCCCGGGGTGCATTTAAAAGTACAATACAGTCATCCACAAGTAAAATGCACTCACGGGGTCTTGATCAAATACATATTTTTATTTCAGTGACGTTTCGGGGTTGCCCCTGTCCTCAGACAATCATTCAATCAGTAATGATTGTCTGAGGACGGGGGCAACCCCCGAAACGACACTAAAATAAAAAAGATTTATTTGACCAAGATCCGGTGAGTGCATTTTACTTGTGGATGACTATATATATATATATATATAATTATTTATATATATATATATATATATATATATATATATATATATATATATATATATATATATACAAAACACGGAAGGGGACTGCACTCTCAGACTGGACTGGGTACACATCCTATGACCCTGCAACATGCTCAGCCCTGGGTGCATAATAGCACTCACAGGAAGCTGTGCTGTCCCCAGAGTCACAGGCAGTTAACCCCAGACAGGTCTGGGTGCAAGAACCATAGGGAAAATTGCACCACTCACTAACAAGCTCTCAGCTAAGATTAAAAGCAAACATTTTTGCTTTTAATCTTAGCTGAAAGCTTGTAAGTGAGTGCTGGACTTTCTTTGTGTGTTAAATATAAATATATATTCACAGTCGTGAATAGCGCACTCCCACTCGCCAAGTTGTAGTACCAGTGTGCAAAACTGTCCATACACAATTTCAATAATTGCAGTCTCTGGATTTAAGACACAGCAAACTTTAATGCGTGATGTTTTGGGGCATTCAGACAATCATTCAATCAGTAATGATTGTCTGAGGACGGGGGCAACCTTCCTTCTTGTGAAATGCTTGTGCAATGCCACCCCCTACACATTCTTGGCCAATCGTCCGCTAACAGGGGGTGTCAATCGTCCCGATCATTGCTACCACTGCTTCTTATCTTCAGTTTCCGGCGAGCCACAAACTTCGGGCGGAGACAGCAGCATCCGCTGCTTGTTAAATCTAGGCCATAGATTGGTGTAGTAATATTACATTTGTAATTTGGCTTAAAGTTTATTGAAGAATGTAGTAATTATTTTTTTGGATTGATCTAACATTTCAATCAAATGATCCTGAATATATATAATTCCGTTATGTATTTTTATTTTTCTCTTCAGCTTTTGTTATGTAGATGACTTTTACATATTTGAATGAAAAACAAACTTTTAATGTATAATTAATTACTTATTCTAATCCAAGCAGAGGGTCAAACTTATAGTTAAAGTCCGCCTCAGAGCTGCAAACCACTGCTGGGAGCTAGCTGAACACATCTGGTAAGCTAATCATAAGAGGAGTATGTGTGTAGTCACCAATCACCAGTTAGCTTCCAGTAGTACATTGCTGTTTCTGCACCTAGCTAGGTGTGCTTTTCATCAAGGGATAGGAAGAGAGTGTCAAATAAATTTGATAATAGAAATAAATAGAAAATGATCTTAAAATTCCATGTTCTGTCTGAATCATGAAAGTTTAATGTTGACATTTATGTCCCTTTAAACTCAGCATTAGAGCATTTCCTTATTATTGCTTATGTCCCTTTAAAGTATCTCTTTATACATAGCACCAAGCAGAATGTTACTAGTATTTTTTGTATTTTTATTATTATTATTGATGTTATCAACAAATAAGTACAGGTGTTAACACAGGAAAATATGTGACATGTCCGCTTTACCAAACACATAGGCCCCGATGATCGAAAGTGCCACGAGATGGGAAGATATTCAATATAGTTCCATCGCCATGTTGAGAAAGTCGGCCAAATATTCAAAAGTGCCGACAATATTGTTTAAAGACAGCATCACCAAGAGACATTTTACTATACATCACAATGGGTGGAGATGCTGGCGAAATATTCCAAACAGTATCACTACCTACATTAGCGATGTAAAGTAAAAAATCCCTTTTAAATATATCACACAACAAAATAAATTCACTACAGCCTACACTAATAAACACCAAACCTCTATAACCCCACAAAATAACTTCTACACTACTTTTCCCTATACAGCCACAACCCCCAACGCAATAACCACTACACTACTTAACCCCTATACAGCCACAACCCTCCACCACAATAACCACTACACTACTTAACCCCTATACAACCATAACCCCCACCGCAAACTACCCCAACCTATTAACCCTTAACCATCAATACCCCACTGTAAACACCCCATAACTACCAATACCCCACTGCAAACTACCCTTAACCTATAAACCCCCTAACCGCCAATACCCCACTGCAAACTGCACTACTTAACTCCCTAACAGCTAACCCCCCTTAACCTTACACCCCCTAAGTTACAAAAAAATTATACTAGCATTACAAAAAAAATTGCATTTCCAAAAAAAAATACCTAAAAAACCTCAAACAGTAAGGCCTACCCTAAAGTCCCCTTAAAAAGAAGCCCAATCCAAAATAAATAAAAAAAACCCTATACTAACACTAAAACCTACTCTATAAATTGTCCTTTAAAGGGCATTTGTCAGGTAGTACCCTAGTTGAAAAGAATATCTCATATATTAGATTAAGGCAAAACCTTAATAAAGAAACATTCATTATGACCCAAATATAGTCACAGTACATTTATATAAAAACAGAGTTAAACACAATTGCACACAAAAGAGAAACAGTTTTTTAAAATAAAAAAGGAGTAAATTAAGGAGTAAATTAATTAGTTAATAAACACATAAGAAACTTACTATAATTAATGTTCAGTTAGCACACATGTAAATTTAGTGTACTCTGTTGGGTTTGCGTAACAGAAGTACACAAATTTTTTATGTGCGCTAAGCTGACATGAGTTATGTTGATATGCATTATGTATTTATTAAATATAAAATATTGAAAATGATTAATAAATGTAAATAGTTATTATAGATGTATTAATAATTAATAATTAATGTAAATAATTGTTATAGATGTACTAATATTTCTCCAACATAGGTGTGTCCGGTCCACGGCGTCATCCTTACTTGTGGGATATTCTCTTCCCCAACAGGAAATGGCAAAGAGCCCAGCAAAGCTGGTCACATGATCCCTCCTAGGCTCCGCCTTCCCCAGTCATTCTCTTTGCCGTTGTACAGGCAACATCTCCACGGAGATGGCTTAGAGTTTTTTAGTGTTTAACTGTAGTTTTTATTATTCAATCAAGAGTTTGTTATTTTAAAATAGTGCTGGTATGTACTATTTACTCTGAAACAGAAAAGAGATGAAGATTTCTGTTTGTAAGAGGAAAATGATTTTAGCAACCGTTACTAAAATCGATGGCTGTTCCACACAGGACTGTTGAGAGGAATTAACTTCAGTTGGGGGAACAGTGAGCAGACTTTTGCTGCTTGAGGTATGACACATTCTAACAAGACGATGTAATGCTGGAAGCTGTCATTTTCCCTATGGGATCCGGTAAGCCATTTTTATTACAGACAGTAAATAAGGGCTTCACAAGGGCTTTTTAAGACTGTAGACATTTTCTGGGCTAAATCGATTTATATATAAACATATTTTATACTCCATAGCCTTGAGGAATTATTTTAATCTTGGGAATTTTGTAAAATAACCGGCAGGCACTGTATTGGACACCTTATTCTCTAGGGGCTTTCCCTAATCATAGGCAGAGTCTCATTTTCGCGCCTGTATTGCGCACTTGTTTTTGAGAAGCATGACATGCAGATGCATGTGTGAGGAGCTCTGATACATAGAAAAGACTTTCTGAAGGCGTCATTTGGTATCGTATTCCCCTTTGGGCTTGGTTGGGTCTCAGCAAAGCAGATACCAGGGACTGTAAAGGGGTTAAATATAAAAACGGCTCCGGTTCCGTTATTTTAAGGGTTAAAGCTTCCAAATTTGGTGTGCAATACTTTTAAGGCTTTAAGACACTGTGGTGAAATTTTGGTGAATTTTGAACAATTCCTTCATACTTTTTCGCAATTGCAGTAATAAAGTGTGTTCAGTTTAAAATTTAAAGTGACAGTAACGGTTTTATTTTAAAACGTTTTTTGTACTTTGTTATCAAGTTTATGCCTGTTTAACATGTCTGAACTGCCAGATAGACTGTGTTCTGAATGTGGGGAAGCCAAGGTTCCTTCTCATTTAAATAGATGTGATTTATGTGACACAAAATTTAGAGAAAATGATGCCCAAGATGATTCCTCAAGTGAGGGGAGTAAGCATGGTACTGCATCATCCCCTCCTTCGTCTACACCAGTCTTGCCCACACAGGAGGCCCCTAGTACATCTAGCGCGCCAATACTCCTTACTATGCAACAATTAACGGCTGTAATGGATAATTCTATCAAAAACATTTTAGCCAAAATGCCCACTTATCAGCGAAAGCGCGACTGCTCTGTTTTAGAAAATACTGAAGAGCATGAGGACGCTGATGATATTGTTTCTGAAGGGCCCCTACACCAGTCTGAGGGGGCCAGGGAGGTTTTGTCTGAGGGAGAAATTTCAGATTCAGGGAAAATTTCTCAACAAGCTGAACCTGATGTGATTACATTTAAATTTAAGTTGGAACATCTCCGCGCTCTGCTTAAGGAGGTGTTATCCACTCTGGATGATTGTGAGAATTTGGTCATCCCAGAGAAACTATGTAAAATGGACAAGTTCCTAGAGGTCCCGGGGCCCCCCGAAGCTTTTCCTATACCCAAGCGGGTGGCGGACATTGTAAATAAAGAATGGGAAAGGCCCGGTATACCTTTCGTCCCTCCCCCCATATTTAAAAAATTGTTTCCTATGGTCGACCCCAGAAAGGACTTATGGCAGACAGTCCCCAAGGTCGAGGGGGCGGTTTCTACTCTAAACAAACGCACCACTATACCCATAGAAGATAGTTGTGCTTTCAAAGATCCTATGGATAAAAAATTAGAAGGTTTGCTTAAAAAGATGTTTGTTCAGCAAGGTTACCTTCTACAACCAATTTCATGCATTGTCCCTGTCACTACAGCCGCGTGTTTCTGGTTCGATGAGCTAGAAAAGGCGATCACTAGTAATTCTCCTTCTTATGAGGAGATTATGGACAGAATCCGTGCTCTCAAATTGGCTAATTCTTTCACCCTAGACGCCACTTTGCAATTGGCTAGGTTAGCGGCGAAAAGTTCTGGGTTTGCTATTGTGGCGCGCAGAGCGCTTTGGTTAAAATCTTGGTCAGCGGATGCGTCTTCCAAGAACAAATTGCTTAACATTCCTTTCAAGGGGAAAACGCTGTTTGGCCCTGACTTGAAAGAGATTATCTCTGATATCACTGGGGGCAAGGGCCACGCCCTTCCTCAGGATAGGTCTTTCAAGGCCAAAAATAAACCTAATTTTCGTCCCTTTCGTAGAAACGGACCAGCCCCAAGTGCTACGTCCTCTAAGCAAGAGGGTAATACTTCTCAAGCCAAGCCAGCCTGGAGAACAATGCAAGGCTGGAACAAGGGAAAGCAGGCCAAGAAACCTGCCACTGCTACCAAGACAGCATGAGATGTTGGCCCCCGATCCGGGACCGGATCTGGTGGGGGGCAGACTCTCTCTCTTCGCTCAGGCTTGGGCAAGAGATGTTCTGGATCCTTGGGCGCTAGAAATAGTCTCCCAAGGTTATCTTCTGGAATTCAAGGGGCTTCCCCCAAGGGGGAGGTTCCACAGGTCTCAATTGTCTTCAGACCACATAAAAAAACAGGCATTCTTACATTGTGTAGAAGACCTGTTAAAAATGGGAGTGATTCATCCTGTTCCATTAGGAGAACAAGGGATGGGGTTCTACTCCAATCTGTTCGTAGTTCCCAAAAAAGAGGGAACGTTCAGACCAATCTTAGATCTCAAGATCCTAAACAAGTTTCTCAAGGTTCCATCGTTCAAAATGGAAACCATTCGAACAATTCTTCCTTCCATCCAGGAAGGTCAATTCATGACCACGGTGGATTTAAAGGATGCGTATCTACATATTCCTATCCACAAGGAACATCATCGGTTCCTAAGGTTCGCATTCCTGGACAAGCATTACCAGTTCGTGGCACTTCCGTTCGGATTAGCCACTGCTCCAAGGATTTTCACAAAGGTACTAGGGTCCCTTCTAGCGGTGCTAAGACCAAGGGGCATTGCAGTAGTACCTTACTTGGACGACATTCTGATTCAAGCGTCGTCCCTTCCTCAAGCAAAGGCTCACACGGACATTGTCCTGGCCTTTCTCAGATCTCACGGATGGAAAGTGAACGTAGAAAAGAGTTCTCTATCTCCGTCAACGAGGGTTCCCTTCTTGGGAACAATAATAGACTCCTTAGAAATGAGGATTTTTCTGACAGAGGCCAGAAAAACAAAACTTCTAAACTCTTGTCAAATACTTCATTCCGTTCCTCTTCCTTCCATAGCGCAGTGCATGGAAGTAATAGGTTTGATGGTAGCGGCAATGGACATAGTTCCTTTTGCGCGCATTCATCTAAGACCATTACAACTGTGCATGCTCAGTCAGTGGAATGGGGACTATACAGACTTGTCTCCGACGATACAAGTAAATCAGAGGACCAGAGATTCACTCCGTTGGTGGCTGTCCCTGGACAACCTGTCACAGGGGATGAGCTTCCGCAGACCAGAGTGGGTCATTGTCACGACCGACGCCAGTCTGATGGGCTGGGGCGCGGTCTGGGGACCCCTGAAAGCTCAGGGTCTTTGGTCTCGGGAAGAATCTCTTCTACCGATAAATATTCTGGAACTGAGAGCGATACTCAATGCTCTCAAGGCTTGGCCTCAGCTAGCACAGGCCAAGTTCATACGGTTTCAATCAGACAACATGACGACTGTTGCGTACATCAACCATCAGGGGGGAACAAGGAGTTCCCTGGCGATGGAAGAAGTGACCAAAATCATTCAATGGGCGGAGACTCACTCCTGCCACTTGTCTGCAATCCACATCCCAGGAGTGGAAAATTGGGAAGCGGATTTTCTGAGTCGTCAGACATTACATCCGGGGGAGTGGGAACTCCATCCGGAAATCTTTGCCCAAATTACTCAACTGTGGGGCATTCCAGACATGGATTTGATGGCCTCTCGTCAGAACTTCAAGGTTCCTTGCTACGGGTCCAGATCCAGGGATCCCAAGGCGACTCTAGTAGATGCACTAGTAGCACCTTGGACCTTCAAACTAGCTTATGTATTCCCGCCGTTTCCTCTCATCCCCAGGCTGGTAGCCAGGATCAATCAGGAGAGGGCATCGGTGATCTTGATAGCTCCTGCGTGGCCACGCAGGACTTGGTATGCAGACCTGGTGAATATGTCATCGGCTCCACCATGGAAGCTACCTTTGAGACGAGACCTTCTTGTTCAAGGTCCGTTCGAACATCCGAATCTGGTCTCACTCCAACTGACTGCTTGGAGATTGAACGCTTGATCTTATCAAAGCGAGGGTTCTCAGATTCTGTTATTGATACTCTTGTTCAGGCCAGAAAGCCTGTAACTAGAAAAATTTACCACAAAATATGGAAAAAATATATCTGTTGGTGTGAATCTAAAGGATTCCCTTGGGACAAGGTAAAAATTCCTAAGATTCTATCCTTTCTTCAAGAAGGATTGGAGAAAGGATTATCTGCAAGTTCCTTGAAGGGACAGATTTCTGCCTTGTCTGTGTTACTTCACAAAAAGCTGGCAGCTGTGCCAGATGTTCAAGCCTTTGTTCAGGCTCTGGTTAGAATCAAGCCTGTTTACAAACCTTTGACTCCTCCTTGGAGTCTCAATTTAGTTCTTTCAGTTCTTCAGGGGGTTCTGTTTGAACCCTTACATTCCGTTGATATTAAGTTATTATCTTGGAAAGTTTTGTTTTTGGTTGCAATTTCTTCTGCTAGAAGAGTTTCAGAATTATCTGCTCTGCAGTGTTCTCCTCCTTATCTGGTGTTCCATGCAGATAAGGTGGTTTTACGTACTAAACCTGGTTTTCTTCCGAAAGTTGTTTCTAACAAAAACATTAACCAGGAGATAGTCGTGCCTTCTTTGTGCCCGAATCCAGTTTCAAAGAAGGAACGTTTGTTGCACAATTTGGATGTTGTTCGCGCTCTAAAATTCTATTTAGATGCTACAAAGGATTTTAGACAAACATCTTCCTTGTTTGTTGTTTATTCTGGTAAAAGGAGAGGTCAAAAAGCAACTTCTACCTCTCTCTCTTTTTGGATTAAAAGCATCATCAGATTGGCTTATGAGACTGCCGGACGGCAGCCTCCTGAAAGAATCACAGCTCATTCCACTAGGGCTGTGGCTTCCACATGGGCCTTCAAGAACGAGGCTTCTGTTGATCAGATATGTAAGGCAGCGACTTGGTCTTCACTGCACACTTTTACCAAATTTTACAAGTTTGATACTTTTGCTTCTTCTGAGGCTATTTTTGGGAGAAAGGTTTTGCAAGCCGTGGTGCCTTCCATTTAGGTGACCTGATTTGCTCCCTCCCTTCATCCGTGTCCTAAAGCTTTGGTATTGGTTCCCACAAGTAAGGATGACGCCGTGGACCGGACACACCTATGTTGGAGAAAACAGAATTTATGTTTACCTGATAAATTACTTTCTCCAACGGTGTGTCCGGTCCACGGCCCGCCCTGGTTTTTTAATCAGGTCTGATAATTTATTTTCTTTAACTACAGTCACCACGGTATCATATGGTTTCTCCTATGCAAATATTCCTCCTTTACGTCGGTCGAATGACTGGGGAAGGCGGAGCCTAGGAGGGATCATGTGACCAGCTTTGCTGGGCTCTTTGCCATTTCCTGTTGGGGAAGAGAATATCCCACAAGTAAGGATGACGCCGTGGACCGGACACACCGTTGGAGAAAGTAATTTATCAGGTAAACATAAATTCTGTTATTCTAAAAAACCCATAGAATATTTATGTATATTTTGCAGTAACTATATTACTAAGTATAATATATTTATTTTTTAATATTTACATAACACATCTTAAGATAACTAATTCTTCATGTGCGCTAACCCAACATCACGTTAGACCTAAAGCACACAACCCGAAGCTTGTTACACATATTTTACATTTCAATGTTCTTCACATAACAAAAAAAAATATTTTTCTTTTTAAATATATTTCTATATATAGCTGATAATGTTAAAGGGACATGAAACCCAATTTTTTTTTCCAATTTACTGTTATTATCTAATTTGCTTAATTTTTAAAATATTCTTTGTTTAAGAAATAGCAATGCACATGGGTGAGCCAATCAAATGAGGCATCTATGTGCAGCCACCAATCAGCAGCTACTGGGCATATTTAGATATGATTTTCAATAAAGGAAATAAAGAGAATGAAGCATACTAGATAATAAAAGTAAATTTGTTAAAAATTGCATGCTTTTTCTAAATTACGAAAGAAAACATTTGGGTTTCATGTACCTTTAATGTAAAATATATATTTATACCTATATATCTATATGAATATATACAGGTATAGATATATACAGATATATATATAGGAATATCAAGTTAAAAATATAAAGAACATTTCCCCCTATACACTGTCAGAAAAAAAGGTATGGTTGGGGTATGTTTGTGAACACTTAGGCCTCGATTTATCAAAGTCTGGCGGACCTCACTGAATACGGAGAGCAATACGCTCTCCGTATTCAGCATTGCACTAGCAGCTCACAAGAGCTGCTGATGCAACGCCGCCCCCTGCTGACTCGCGGCCAATCGACCGCCAGCAGGGAGCTGTCAATCAACCTGATCGTACTCGATCGGGTTGATTTCCAGCGATTCCTGTCCACCTGCTCAGAGCAAGCAGACAGGGTTATGGAGCAGCGGTCTTTAGACCGCTGCTTCATAACTTGTGTTTCTGGCGAGTCCGTTCGGAGCTTGATAAATATGGGCCTTAGGGTACAACTGCTGTGGTTGTACCCTCAATGGAACTAATATGTAAGGAACTAATATGTACCTTAAGGAACTAATATGTACCATTTAGCAGTAAATAAGGTTAAAATGTTTCCAACTGTCAAAGGGTCCATGTCTGTACCATTTAATCCCCCCAAAAAGGTGCAATCACTTGTGTGACTAAAAGGTTGGGGGGGGGATCAAGGCTGTCAAACCCTGCAAGTCCATAAAAATTGTGCACCTCAATTATTAATTGAACACATAACTGGCAGTCACCAAAAATGAATTCAACATACATGTTGTACAGCAAATAATGAATGTTCAGTGGTTGTTGGTGATACCCAAGAGGTGGGCAAAGCAACAACAAAATACTAACCCATATCTTCAATGATACTGTGTTGCTGGTTCAAAATAGCACACAAGCTCTTAACATTGTAATATACATGAACATTGTGTAACACGACATAGCACCATCTATTGGTTGAAAGTTCCTTGACATGTGTAACACAGCTCCATCTATTGGTAGAAGGTTCATCACCAAAATGTGTACTGGGGAAATAGACTAATTTGCATATATTTTGCATAGAGTGACAATTCAATGTATGGTTGTGAGTTTTATCGTTTATCCCTCCCCCTAATCCCCCTTCCTTTTGTTAGTTATATTTTATTATTATGTTGTTTTCTATATATTTATGTTTTTTGTGGCATGTCACCCTAAGTCAAATGGGGTGTTCTTAGAGTCTAGTACATAGAGAAATAAAACCTGTTGAGTAGCTCCGTTTGGAATTGGTTGTTTAGCCTGGTTCTTTCAGGAATTCCTGTAAAAGCAGCCTTAGGGCCTGCTGTTTGACTACACTAACCAAGCTTTTAAAACTGCAGTGTGGCTATAGTAATACTGTCTGAAAAAGTACACATTAAATAAATGCATATTTGAATGTTATATAATAAGTTTGATGGAACAGCATTTTAATGTGCTGTGTTGAGTACAAATTTGCCATCATGAGGTACAAAAGGGCTTGTCACTGGGGCAGTACCCTTAAAAGGCCAGATTTGCACATTTTTTAAGGGTACATTCTAGTCACCAAAGGTACATATTTGCCTTTGAAAGGTACAATCTGCAAGGGGAACCAATTTATACCCATGTTAAAGGGTACAGCGGGTGTAACTTTGAGGGTGCTGCCCCAGTGACAAGTTGTTGTACCCCTAAAGGTACAATTGTTGCACATTTTCTGACAGTGTATAAAGAACAGTAAATACACAGTAAAACACATTATTAAATATTATTATAGAATTTTAATTGACACATGTATATAAACGTATATTTTAACCCTTTTCAAATACATGGCCATATAAAAAAATGTTTATTAATATTTATATGAATAATTTTTTAGCAGATATTGTATACATGTGTGTAACGATTTATTTTGATGTATTTATGTTGTGTTTCATGCAATTTTTATTTTAGCCCTAACCCTTAACGCAAGGTCTTCAGTCTCGCTAACCCAACACGTGTTAAATTTGATTGCGCTCGAGCGACAATGTTTACTTTCACACGCCTGCTAACATCAGCGCCACTTGTAATTTAGCCCAAATCTGTTGACCAAAACGGAAATAGGAGCGTGGGACAAGCACAACTTTTACACAAAAGCAATAGGAATTTAATAATTTAATAAACATGTTTGTGTCCTATTAGTTGATATTTAACATGTCTTAAGTATTCTTGTGTATTGCTATCGGGACACTTTACACAAAATTATTCTTACATTCATATATAAGATCAACAAATATTGATGTTAAAATATTTTGCATATTATTCATATCCAGGTATTTTGTGCTTAAAATCATTGGTTGGATACGGATTTAAAAGCATGCATCTAATTTACATTTATTTAGCAAGGGAATATATACATTTGTTTAACTGAATTAATTTATAAAATACCTTCTGTTAGATGAAAACAAAAAGAACATTTATGTACAATGTCCCTTTCTTAAAAATAACCAGTTTTTGTAACAAACTCGTGCACTGATTTGTAACACTTAAAGGGACACTAAACCCAATTTTTTTTTTTCATGATTCAGATAGAGTAAGCAATTTTAAGCAACTTTCTATTTTACTCCTATTATCAATTTTTCTTCGTTCTCATGCTATCTTGATTTGAAAAAGTAGGACTGTAAGCTTAAGAGCCGGCCCATTTTTGGTTCAGCACCTGGGTAGCGCTTGCTGATTGGTGGCCTAATGTAGCAAATCAATCAGCAAGCGCTAACCAAGTGCTGAACTAAAAATGGGCTGGCTCCTAAACTTACATTACTGTTTTTTCAAATAAAGATAGCAAAAGAATGAAGAACAATTGATAATAGGAGTAAATTAGAAAGTTCCTTAGTATTGCATGCTCTATCTGAATCCTTAAAGAAATTTTTTTGGGTTTAGTGTGTTTTTAATAGTGTAAGGAAACCACAATAACTTCTTGTTTGCACCTGTAACTTATACTTTCAGAGTTTAACTGAATGATAACATGTTCTGGAGCTACTAAATTTGCAGTGCTTTTCTAAATGTAACAATGGATATTTTCATTTACCGTAACTGGAGTGATTTTAGTAGATGTTACTAAACTAAGAGGTTTCAACTGTTATTTTCTCCCAAGTGTAGTTTCAGTTGCTAGACCTTTGCTTGATCTTTGATGGTATGGGACCTTCTGGCTCTCAAAACCTTTTCACTGAAGCTTTCAAAGAAATGTGATCTGAGAAACCTGTTTGAGAGACTTTATCAAGGAAGTGAAGGAATTTAGCTGCTAATGTCCCTCTGAGAGCATGTGAAGAGTTCATTTTAATTGGCACTCAAAGCAAAGTGTTTGAATGCTAACAGGGTCAGTTTGTAAATGAATGGCAATTGGATTGTGTTAAGACAAAGTAGATTTGATTTGTGTACGTTACTCATATAATGGCAAATCATTATGATACCTATACAGCAATTGTTTTTAATTACTTTGGACATATGTTTGACTAAAATAATTAAGTGCTGCTAGGCATTGTGTAATATAAATCTGCAGACATCACACACTATTTCTTCCACATTTGGATAATATTCTAAATGCAATAAGCATGTTATACTCTTCCATATTTGTTTTTAACATTCTGGATCAAACAACATCCATATAACTTATTGGAAGGATCGTAAACTGAAGCAAATTAATTATAGCTAACATATCATTAGAAGGAATGTTAGACATATATTAATTTCCATATTTTTATTGTGTAACTTGTAGCTTGTGTTGTGGTTTCCAGGACCTACAGTAAGGAAGTTAAAGGTGAAATCACCTATGGCATAAATGTGGCATCATTTCTGGTGTTTCCCAGAAGTCTGTGACTTTATTATTCACAGCAATATGTCTACAGATTAATACATGAAGCTGCTGTCTCCCAGTGGGTCCTCCTTGCTGTGATTCATGTCTTTAAATGAATCTCTCCTGTAAAAGCATAAGAAATCCTGTACTAGGGTAAGATACTGTGTAGTCTCCAGGCTAAATCTGCTGCTGTTAGATTAGCCTTTATTCATGCCTTTACTGCTGATAATATTTTTAGACAAAAACTTCAAGATTATTATTGTTATTATTATTATCAGTTATTTGTCAGCAGATTCCGCAGTGCTAATGAGCTTGAGATTTATTTTTTTGCCTTGAGTTTCTGCACTTAAGTGTATCTCAAGTGGCAGAGGAACCTACCTGCCACACTGCAGACATTATTATTTGTGGAGTCTCAGGTTTGTCTATGGATGTTGCTTGATGATTGATACAAGTTTATATACATTTTGGCACATAAATTAGGTATTTTCCCCAAATTGATCATAGTGTTGACTGACTCCGTAATTATGGGCTCCATTTATCAAATGTCGAGCGGACATGATTCGCTGTAGCAAAGAGCCTGAAACGATGGGCCTCCAAAGAGGCAACCGCTGCTTGATAAATGGAGCCTGAGGGGCCGATTTATCATGTGCCTGGCGGACATGATCCGTTGTAGCGATCATGTCCGCCAGACATCGATAAATACTGACAGCATACGCTTTATTTTTTTTATCATTGCACAAGCAGTACTGGTGAATTGCTTGTGCAATGCCGCCCCCTGCAGATTCACGGACAATCGGCCACTAGTAGGGGGTGTCAATCAACCCGATCGTATGCGATTGGGCAGATTGCTGTACGCCGCCTCAGAGGTGGCGGACAAGTTAAGGCGCAGCCGTCTTAAGGCGCTTAAGACGCTTAAAGGGACACTCAGGTTAAATTACATTTCTTTCATGTAATTAGCAAGAGTCCATGAGCTAGTGACGTATGGGATATACATTCCTACCAGGAGGGGCAAAGTTTCCCAAACCTCAAATGCCTATAAATACACCCCTCACCACACCCACAAATCAGTTTTACAAACTTTGCCTCCTATGGAGGTGGTGAAGTAAGTTTGTGCTAGATTCTACGTTGATATGCGCTCCGCAGCAGGTTGGAGCCCGGTTTTCCTCTCAGCGTGCAGTGAATGTCAGAGGGATGTGAGGAGAGTATTGCCTGTTTGAATTCAATGATCTCCTTCTACGGGGTCTATTTCATAGGTTCTCTGTTATCGGTCGTAGAGATTCATCTCTTACCTCCCTTTTCAGATCGACGATATACTCTTATATATACCATTACCTCTACTGATTCTCGTTTCAGTACTGGTTTGGCTTTCTACTACTTGTAGATGAGTGTCCTGGGGTAAGTAAGTCTTATTTTCTGTGACACTCTAAGCTATGGTTGGGCACTTTTATATAAAGTTCTAAATATATGTATTCAAACATTTATTTGCCTTGACTCAGGATGTTCAACGTTCCTTATTTCAGACAGTCAGTTTCATATTTGGGATAATGCATATGAATTAATCATTTTTTTCTTACCTTAAAATTTGACTTTTTCCCTGTGGGCTATTAGGCTCGCGGGGGCTGAAAATGCTTCATTTTATTGCGTCATTCTTGGCGCGGACTTTTTTGGCGCAAATTTTTTTTTCTGTTTCCTGCGTCATACGTGTCGCCGGAAGTTGCGTCATTTTTTTGACGTTTTTTTTGCGCCAAAAGTGTCGGCGTTCCGGATGTGGCGTCATTTTTGTCGCCAAAAGCATTTAGGCGCCAAATAATGTGGGTGTCTTTTTTGGCGCTAAAAAATATGGGCGTCACTATTGTCTCCACATTATTTAAGTCTCATTAATTATTGCTTCTGGTTGCTAGAAGCTTGTTCACTAGCATTTTTTCCCATTCCTGAAACTGTCATTTAAGGAGTTTGATCAATTTTGCTTTATATGTTGTTTTTTCTATTACATATTGCAAGATGTCTGCGAGTAACCCTGAGTCAGAAGCCACTTCTGGAAAAATGCTTAACTGAGTTTCAGTTCTACCAAAGCTAAGTTCATTTATTTTAAATGTTATAAATGTTTATCTTTAGCTATGGTTTGTAATAAGTTATTATGATATACTTTTACATGCAGATTCCATTAGTATTTATGCTTTATTACATTTCCATTCTTAAGTACAAGAAATGTTTAGAAGATTTATAAGAAATATTTTTTCTGATTAAGGCTTTGTCTGACTTCGTGCCTTCTAATACAATTTTTAGGTCTTTTTTCACTTCTTTTTTAATTATTGAAGTTTCAAATGACCAACAACATACTGATTTATCCTTCTCTGATGATGTTTTTTTCTCTTTCAGAAATTCTCTTCATCAGATATTGACACTAACAAATCTACTTTTTTATAATTTTTTTATTAAAGTACATTTGTTCTTTGTTGAAGAGGTGTTGATTATTTTTGATATTAAGGTAACTAGTTCTTTAAGACTAGCTGACACTATTTCTGCCTTTTTTTCTTCTGTGATTTCAGAGGTTTTCTTTCCAATTCCCCATACTAGGGAATGGAATAGGCTGAGAATTCTCTTTTATTCCTTCTTCAAGGTTTTAAACTATATTCTTTGCCAGCAGTTAAATTCAATTTGGAGGGTTCTCCAATTTATTGGGGCTATCTCTACTCCTACTAATTATGCTATTGTTTCTATAGTAAAATAATATTTATTTTCCTTTATATAGTTGTATCTTATTTATTGAAAATTATTTAGTTTCAGGTACTTTTCTTGGTCCTGTGATATTGCAATTGCTTCATTTTTTCTGTTTACTTTAAGATCAAGTATCAGATTATGATTTATTTTAGCATTGTTAAAGGGACAACATTTACTAGACTAGGTGCTGTTGCATTTTGTCTTGTTGTTTTGCATTTTGCAAGTCCTCTGTTTTGACTGGTCCTTTAAACTGGACTATCATGCTAATGATTTCATTTGTGTCTTCATTTTATTGAATATATTTGCAAATGAGGGTTAATCTATGTCTTTAGCTATTTTAGCTAGAAGAATTTTGTGTTTTTAAAAAAAAAAAAAAAAAAAGAAAATCCATATTTCTTTTGTTCTAAGATAAATCAATTATTTGTTTTATAATTGGATTCATTTCTTAACTGTTACTATGGGCTTCAAGATTGAGTTCTAAGACTAAAACTTTAAGCTTATACTAGTTTGGTTGTTCTTATTAAGGAACGAATTCCTGAGTTCTTTCCCAAGTAACATGTTTATAATTGGGGTTCAAAATCAGCTCCCTAATATTGCGATGTACGTGCCGTATTCCAGCTTGGCTGGTAAGGGGCAGGTTAAGACTTCTTTGAAATTTATTTGGTTCTATTCTGTCCAAATTTCTTTGATTTTATTCCAGTAAGGCTAACACTTTCTTTAAGTGTGTTTCTGTCCTATATATTTTGGATACTGTTGTAGCATGGCTGGGTACCCATGGGGTTCAAGCGCTGCTCAGACCTGGAATCTTCTGGGGTATTTCTTCCAGTTCTTTTTTTAGGAACTGGGTTTTGGAGTTTTATTCAAACTATTCTGCCTTTTTATGGTCACTGATAGCATTATTTGTTTTCATTAGATACAATAAATGCATATTTTTCCTTTTTCTGTTTTCATTCAGATTATTTCCTGAGGATGCGGAATCTCATATGATTCACTTGCTCTTCAGGACATAGTTAGAGGATCTTTTTTTCAAAAGTTCTTGATTCCTCATGTAAGGGTCACCTTTTTTAGGTTTCCAGATGGTTTATGTCACTGTCTTTGTCTCTATCGGACAAGGGACAATTTGTATTGGGTTCCGTCTGTCGGTACCTTTAGTCTATATTTTTTCCTTCAGTTGCTATATATGCATAGAAGTTTTAACAGCATTGGATTCAATTCCCTTTGCTCATTTTCAATGGAAAGATCCTTTCCAGCTTTTTATGAGTGTTTTTTCTTCAAGAACATGGTTGGAGGATCAATTAACCAATCAGTTTGTTGATTCCTCAGACAAGAGTAACCTTTTTCTTTTTAGGTTTCCAGTTAGATTCAGTGTCCATGACTCTGTCTCTGTCGGACAAGAGACGTCTGAATTTGGTTTCAGCTTATCGAAACCTTCAGTGTCAATCATTCCCTACGGTAGCCTTATGCATGGAAATTCTAGGTTCTTATGACTGCTGCATTGGACGTGTTCCCCTTTGCTCATTTTCACATGCGACCTCTTCAGCTCTGTATGCTGAACCAGTGGTGCAAGGATTATACAAAGAAATCTCATTTAATATCTTTAAAACCGATTGTTCGACACCCTCTGACGTGGTACAGACCACCATCATTTAGTTCAGGGGGCTTCTTTTGTTCTTCCAACCTGGACTGTGATCTCAACAGATGCAAGTCTGACAGGTTGGGGAGCTGTATGGGGGTTTCTGACAGCACAAGGGGTTTGGGAATCTCAGGAGGTGAGATTTCCAATCAACATTTTGGAACTCCGTGCAATTTTCAGAGCTCTTCAGTCATGGCCTCTTCTAAAGAGAGAGTAGTTAATTTGTTTACAGACGGACAATGTCACAAATGTGGCATATGTCAATCATCAAGAGGGACTCACAGTCCTCTGGCTATAAAGGAAGTATCTCGAATACTTGTATGGGCGAAATCCAGCCCCTGTCTAATTTCTGCGGTTCATATCCCAGGTATAGACAATTGGGAAGCGGATTATCTCAGTCGCCAAATGCTACATCCGGGCGAATGGTCTCTTCACCCAGAGGTATTTCTTCAGATTGTTCAAATATGGGGACTTCCAGAAATAGATCTGATGGCTTCTCATCTAAACAAGAAGCTTCCCAGGTATCTGTCCAGATCCAGGGATCCTCAAGCGGAAGCAGTGGATGCATTGTCACTTCCTTGGAAATATCATCCTGCTATATCTTTCCGCCTCTAGTTCTTCTTTCAAGAGTGATTTCCAGATTTCTAAAGGAGCGTTTGTTTATTCTGCTGGTGGCTCCAGCATGGCCTCACAGGTTTTGGTATGCGGATCTTGTTCGGATGGCTCCTTGCCATCCGTGGACTCTTCCGTTAAGACCAGACCTTCTATCACAAGGTCCTTTTTTTCATCAGGATCTCAAATCCTTAAATTGAAAGTATGGAGATTGAACGCTTGATTCTCAGTCATAGAGGTTTTCTCTGACTCCGTAATTAATACTATGTTGCAGGCTCGTAAATCTGTATCTAGGATGATATATTATCGAGTCTGGAAGACTTTCATTTTTTGGTGTTTTTCTCATCATTTTTCTTGGCATTCTTTTAGAATTCCTAGAATTTTACAGTTTCTTCAGGATGGTTTGGATAAGTTTTGTCTGCAAGTTCCTTAAAAGGACAAATCTTTGCTCTTTCTGTTCTTTTTCACAGAAAGATTGCTAGTTTTCCTGATTTTTATTGTTTTGTACAAGCTTTGGTTCGTATAAAACTTGTTATTAAGTCAATTTCTCCTCCTTGGAGTTTGAATTTGGTTCTGGGGGCTCTTCAAGCTCCTCCGTTTGAACCTATGCATTCTCTGGACATTAAATTACTTTCTTGGAAAGTTTTGTTCTTTTGGCCATCTCTTCTGCTAGAAGAGTTTCTGAATTATCTGCTCTTTCTTGTGAGTCTCCTTTTCTGATTTTTCAGGATAAGGCGGTGTTGCGAACTTCTTTTAAATTTTTACCCAAGGTTGTGAATTCTAACAACATTAGTAGAGAAATTGTAGTTCCTTCATTTTGTCCTAATCCTAAGAATTCTAAGGAGAGATCACTGCATTCTTTGGATGTAGTTAGAGCTTTGAAATATTATGTTGAAGCTACTAAGATTTTCCGAAAGACTTCTAGTCTTTTTGTTATCTTTTCCAGTTCTAGGAAAGGTCAGAAGGCCTCTGCCATTTCTTTGGCATCTTGGTTGAAATCTTTAATTCATCATGCTTATGTCGAGTCGGGTAAACTCTGCCTCAAAGGATTACAGCTTATTCTACTAGGTCAGTTTCTACTTCCTGGGTGTTTAGGAATGAAGCTTCGGTTGATCAGATTTGTAAAGCAGCAACTTGATCTTCTTTGCATATTTTTACTAAATTCTACCATTTTGATGTGTTTTCTTCTTCTGTTCCGATCAGCCAATAGAATGCGAGCTCAATCTGATTGGCTGATTGGATCAGCCAATCGGATTGAACTTGAATCTGATTGGCTGATTCCATCAGCCAATCAGATTTTTCCTACCTTAATTCCGATTGGCTGATAGAATCCTATCAGCCAATCGGAATTGAAGGGACGCCATCTTGGATGACGTCCCTTAAAGGAGCCTTCATTCGTCGGTAGTTCGTCGGGAAAGGAGGATGTTCCGCGTCGGCGGGATGAACATTCAAGACCCGGCTTCGACGATGACCTCGCCCGGATAGAAGACTTCTTCAGCGCCTCTTGGAAGATGACCTCGCCCGGATGGAAGATTTCTTCAGCGCCGCTTGGAGAATAACTTCATCGGATGGAAGATTTCTTCAGCGCCCCTTGGAGGATAACTTCTGCCGGTCCGGATGTCCTCTTCAGTTCCATCGGTGGCTCGGCTGAGTGAAGACAACTAAAGGTAGGATGATCTTCAGGGGATTAGTGTTAGGTTTTTGTAAGGGGGGTTTGGGTTAGATTAGGGGTGTGTGGGTGGTGGGTTTTAATGTTGGGGGGGTTGTATTTTTCTTTTACAGGCAAAAGAGCTGAACTTTGGGGCATGCCCCCACAAAAGTCCCTTTTAAGGGCTGGTAAGGTAAAAGAGCTTTGAACTTTATTTAATTTAGAATAGGGAAGGGATTTTTTTTATTTTGTGGGGGTTTGTTATTTTATTAGGGGGCTTAGATTAGGTGTAAGTAGCTTAAAATTGTTGTAATATTTGTAAAATGTTTGTAACTTATTTTTTTATTTTTTGTAACTTAGCTTTTTTTATTTTGTGTACTTTAGTTAGTTTATGTAATTGTATTTAATTGTAGTTATTTGTAGGTAGTTTATTTAATTAATGTAATGATAGTGTAGTATTAGGTTTAATTGTAACTTAGGTTAGGATTTATTTTACAGGTAATTTTGTATTTCATTTAGCTAGGTAGTTATTAAATAGTTAATAACTATTTAATAACTATTCTAACTAGCTAAAATAAATACAAAGTTACCTGTAAAATAAATATAAATCCTAAGATAGCTACAATATAATTATTATTTATATTGTAGCTATATTTGGGTTTATTTTACAGGTAAGTATTTAGTTTTAAATAGGAATAATTTATTAAAGTATAGTGTAGTGTTAGGTGTAATTATAACTTAGGTTAGGATTTATTTTACAGGTAAATTTCAGTTTATTTTAGCTAGGTAAGCTATTAAATAGTTAATAACTATTTAATAGCTATTGTACCAAGTTAAAATAAATTGAAAGGTGCCTGTAAAATAAAAATAAATCCTAAGATAGCTAGAATATAATTATTATTTATATTGTAGCTATATTAGGGTTTATTTTAAAGGTAAGTATTTAGTTTTAAATAGGATTAATTTAGTTAATAATAAAAATATTATTTAGATTTATTTAATTAATATTTAAGTTAGGGGGGCGTTAGGGTTAGGGTTAGACTTAGGTTTAGGGGTTAATAATTTTATTACAGTGGCGGCGGCGTAGTGGGGGGCAGGATAGGGGTTAATAAATTTATTATAGGTGGCGACGGTGTAGGGGGGGCAGATTAGGGGTTAATACATTTATTATAGGTGGCGACGGTGTAGGGGGGGCAGGATAGGGGTTAATACATTTAATATAGGTTGCGGCGGCTTCAGGGAGCGGCGGTTTAGGGGTTAATACATTTATTATAGTTGCGGTGGGCTCCGGGAGCGGCGGTTTAGGGGTTAATATGTATAGAGTAGCTTGCGGTGGGCTCCGGGAGCGGCGGTTTAGGGGTTAATATGTATAGAGTAGCTTGCGGTGGGCTCCGGGAGCGGCGGTTTAGGGGTTAATATGTATAGAGTAGCTTGTGGTGGGCTCCGGGAGCGGCGGTTTAGGGGGTAATAACTTTATTTAGTTGCGGCGGTGTAGGGGGGGGCAGATTAGTGGTGTTTAGACTCGGGGTACATGTTAGGGTGTTAGGTGCAGACAGCTCCCATAGAAATCAATGGGATGTCTGGCAGCAGCGAACTTGTACTGTCGCTATGGTCAGACTCCCATTGATTCCTATGGGATCCGCCGCCTCCAGGGGCCGTAAAAGTGCCGAGCGTACCTGCTAGTCATTTGATAACTAGCAAAAGTAGTGAGATTGTGCCGCACTTGTGTGCGGAACATCTGGAGTGACGTAAGAATCGATCTGTGTCGGACTGAGTCCGGTGGATCGAAGCTTATGTCACAAAATTCTACTTTTGCCGGTCTCGAGCCTTTGATAACTAAGGCGTATCAGCCTCGCCACAAATACGCTGCGGAATTCCAGCGTATTTGAGGTTGACGGCTTGATAACTACCCCCCTAAGTGCTATTGCATTATCTTGTTATCTTGCATTTGTTGATTATGCAAATCTAATGTGTTGACTGGTCCTTTAAGCAGCGGTCTTAACAGATGTATTTGGCCCTATTCGAGCCATGATAAATTGTCTCCCATGTGTCTAGTTGACCTCTCGTGAAACATAAGTATATTTCTTAGTTTATTAGTTTTATATTTTATGGCATATATGAAGTATTATACAGAGCTTTCTACAGAGACCCAGATTCATAAGTCAGGACTATATTTCCTCTGAGGGCACATATTAGAGGAAGTATATCTAGGAGGAAAAAGCCTTTGGGGCCTATTTATCAAAGTGTCAACTATGTTGCATTCGCAGGCGTCAATACTCTCGCCAGACATCGCTGCCACAGACCTGAGTACGATCTCCTTATTTATAAAAAAAGCCGTCATAAAACATGCGCGTCAAGTATGGTGTGGAGAGCATCGGACTGGTGTTAACTAACAGTCATCAGTTATTCGGGTTTTTCCCAACTTTATTTATACCATTTCATTACTGTCCATGAACAAGCACATTTCTCTAAAGCTGATCTTTTATTTTTCATCTGCTAATGTCCAAGAAATAGATTCATTTATACCTCAACAAACCATATCTCATAGAAAGTTAGTTTTATATTTATTTGTTATATGATACTTTCACAGAAATTAATGTGTATTTGTATTTTAGGAGTCTTTTTTTTTAGGAGTCTTTTTTTAAATTATTTTTTTAATTATTATTAATGCTAGAATTTTTACATATATCCTTGCACATACTTGTTTTTTTTTGTTCTAAACAATGTTGTCTGTCATATCTCTGTGTTTATTTATACCACTATATGTATATAGTGTAAATGTATTATTTTTCTGAGCAGGAATAATTGCGAATATAACATGTCATCAGGGTATCATATGTATTTATTTGCAATCAATGGATATTTTAAAGAGATAGGAAAGTAAAAATTTAAGTTGCATTATTCAGATAGAGCATGTAATTTTAAAACACTTTCAAATTCACTTCTATTTTCAAATGTGCTTTGTTCTCTTGGTATCCCTTGTTGGAAAAGAATGTGCACATATCCTACACTAGTGGGATGTAGGTGCTAATTGGTGCCTGCACACATTTGTCTCTTGTGATTGGCTTAATAGATGTGTTTTGCTAGCTGCCAGTAGTGCAATGCTGTTCCTTCAGCAAAGGATAACAAGAGAATGAAGCAAATTTGATAATAGAAGTAAATAGGAAAGTTGTTTAAAATTGTATGTTCTATCCAAATCATGAAATAATATTTTGGGGGTTCCTGTTCCTTTAAGAGCTGGGCCATTTTTCTCTCTGCACCTGTCTAACCCCTCCTGATTGCAATCTATTTTTAAAAACCACCCCTTCACAGGTGTTATAAAATGGGCTGGCATATAAAATGACATTTCTTACTGAAAAAGAAATTCAAGAGAAGTTTGAAATACACTGAAAATAGCATGACAGTAAAGAGGTGATTTTAATTTCTGCTGTATCTGAATCATGACAGTTTAATGTTAGGTGGTCTATCCCTTAAGATTCTATTGAATCAAACATCAATTTGAATTTTAAAATCCTTGTCTAAAATATTACACTGTGTATCCTAATGTCTGCATCAATGTTTAACTTTAATACTAATTTCACATATACATACTTTCAAAGTATAATACACAATGTAACAAATGGCACTTACAAGTTCTGATGAGTGATCAATGACACAAGTATCGAGCAATTTGATTTGTTAGTGATAGTTTATAATGTGTATTTGAATCAGATTGGCTGATGTCATAAATCAAACAAATAAAAAGGAAGTTAGCTGTGTTATGTTGTGTATTTATTTCATTTTTATCTTATTTCCTGGCATGGAGAGTCCACAAATTCATTCAATTACTAGTGGGAATTCAACTCCTGGCCACCAGGTGGAGGCAAAGAACACCCCAGCAAAGCTTCAAGTATCCTCCCACTTCCCACAACCCCAGTCATTCAGTTGAGGAATCATGGAAAGAGAAGAAGACACAAAGGGTATAGAGTTGCCTGAGGTTTAGAAAATGACAAAAAGCTGTCTTAAAATAAGGGCGGGTCGTGGACTCTCCATGCCAGGAAAGAAAATAATTTATCAGGTAAGCATAAATTTTTATTTTCTTTCCAATTGCATGGAGAGTCCACAAATCCAATTACTAGTGGGAACCAATACCCAAGCTAGAGTCCACAGAATGGAAGAGAGGGATACACAAGACAGGAGAGCCTAAACAGAAGGCTCCACCACTTGAAGAACTTTCCTCCCAAAAGAAGCCTCAGCTGAGGCAAAAACATCAAGTCTGTAAAATTTGGAAAAAGTATGCAATGATGACAAAGTGGCCTAGTGGAGTGAGCCGTAATTTTCTTTGGAGGCTGCTGTCCAGCTGTCTCATAAGCCAATCGAATAACACTTCTCAACCAGAAGGAGAGAGTAGAAGTGGCCTTCTGACCCCTCCGCTTACCAGAAAATACAACAAAAAGAGCAGAAGATTGATGAAAATCTTTCGTAGCCTGCAAATAGAACTTCAGAGCACGCACAATATCCACATTGTGCAAAAACCGCTCCTTTTTAGAGGGACGAACAATTTCTTAGAGGGAACAACAATTTCTTGGTTAATATTGCGTTCCGAAACTACCTTAGGTAAGAATCCTAATTTAGTACGGAGGACCGCCTTGTCCGCATGAAGAATAAGATAAGGAGGATCACACTGTAGAGCCGAAAGCTCCGCAATTCTACGGGCAGAAGAAATTGTGAGCAGAAACCTTCCAGGACAATAACTTAATATCAACAGAATGCTTAGGCTCAAATGGAGCCTGCTGCAGAACCTTGAGAGCAAGATTAAGGCCCCAATTTATCAAAGGTCTTGCAGACCTGATCCGACACTGTGGATCAGGTCCGCAAGACCTCGCTAAATGCGGAGAGCAATACGCTCTCTTCATTTAACATTGCACCAGCAGCTCACAAGAGCTGCTGGTGCAACGCCGCCCCCTGCTGACTCGCGGCCAATCAGCCGCCAGCAGGGGGGTGTCAATCAACCCGATCGTATTCGATCGGGTTGATTTCTGGCGATTCCTGTCTGCCTGCTCAGAGCAGGCGGACAGGGTTATGGAACAGCGGTCTTTAGACCGCTGCTTCATAAGTTGTGTTTCTGGCGAGTCTGAAGACTCGCCAGAAACACGGCCCTTCAAGCTCTGTATGGAGCTTGATAAATGGGCCTGTAAGACTCCAAGGAGGAGCAATTGACCTAAACACAGGCCTGATTCTAACCAAAGCCTGGACAAAAGGTTGAACATCTGGCAAAATTGCCAGACGCTTCTGCCGAAGAATCGACAGAGCCGAAATCTGACTCTTTTGGGTACTGACTGATAAACCCTTCTCCAGACCCTCCTGAAGAAAGGACAGAATATGGGGAATTCTCACCTGACTCCAAGAAAGACCCCTATATCCGCAGCAATGAAGGTATTTACGCCATACCTTATAATAAATCTTACGAGTAACAGGCTTATGAGCCAGGGCATCTACCAGAGCTGCTTGAGGATCTCTTGATCTTGCTCCATACTTAGGAAGCTTGGCATTTAGATGAGATGCCATCAGATCCAGCTCTGGAACTCCCCATTTTAGGGATAACATTGAGAAAACTTATTGATGGAGAGCCTATTCCCCTTGGTGAAACATCTGCCTGCTTAGATAATCCACTTCCCAGTTGTCCACCCCTGGGATATGAATGGCAGAGAGATGACAATTGTGAGATTCTGCAAACTGAAGAATTCGAGTCACCTCCTTCATAGCTTATAACCCCCGAGTTCCTCCTTGGTGGTTAATATACGCCACTGAAGTGATGTTGTCCGATTGAAATCTGATAAACCGGACTAAACTCAGTTGGCACCAAGAAACTTTTCCCTAGATTCACCTTCCACCTGTGAGAGCAGAGAATAGCTAACAGAAAATCTGTATGGGACCTTGCTAACTGAAAAGATGGCGCCTGAACTTAGATATCGTCCAGGAGATCTGGCCACAGCCAAAAGAGGCCCTAGAACCTTCGTAAAGATTTGAGGAGCAGTGGCGATGTCGAAAGGAATGGACTACAAATTGGAAATGTTCAAAAAAAGCGAACCTCAGTAACTTGAAA
The DNA here is from genome assembly GCF_027579735.1 of Bombina bombina. Classification (NCBI taxonomy): domain Eukaryota; kingdom Metazoa; phylum Chordata; class Amphibia; order Anura; family Bombinatoridae; genus Bombina; species Bombina bombina. The sequence continues at coordinate 1,128,007,710 of NC_069501.1, forward strand.
TGTTCCCAGTGGATAGGCACATGAAGATACACATCCTTCAGGTTTATGGTGGTCATAAATTGACCCTCCTGAACTAGAGGGAGAATAGAACGAATAGTCTCCATTTTGAAGGACGGAACCTTGAGAAACTTGGTGAGAGACTTGAGGTCTAGAATGGGTTTGAAAAGGTTCATTCTTTTTAGGAACCACAAAAAGATTTGAATAAAATCCCTGACCCTGTTCTGCTAGAGGAACTGGGATATTCACTCCCAGAGAAGACAGATTCCTTACACATGTTAAGAGGTCTTTCTCTTTACCTGATTTACAGATAATCTTGATAATAGAAATCTGTCCCTGGGGGGATAAGATTTGAATCCTATCCTGTATCCCTGGGAGACTACATCCACTGCCCAAGGATCTGGAACGTCGCAAATCCAAGCCTGTTGAAAGAAGGAAAGTCTGCCCCCTACCTGATCCAGAACTGGATCGGGGGTGGCCCCTTCATGCTGACAGCGTTAACGGAAGGCTTTCTGGATTGCTTACCCTTATTCCAAGGCTGACTAGCTCTCCAAGAAGTCTTGGCTTGCTCTGATTTAGAAGACAGAGATTTCTGTCCCTTGAAGTTACGAAAGGAACGAAAATTAGAAGTCTGACGACCCTTGGGTCTATTCTTCTTATCCTGTGGTAAAAACTCCTTTTTCACCAGTAACCGTGAAAATTATCTCTGCCAGACCGGGACCAAATAAAGTCTTACCCTTAAAAGGTAGAAACAGAAACTTGGATTTGGAAGTCACATCCACAGACCAAGACTTTAACCAAAGGGCTCTGCGGGCTAGAATTGCAAAAATAGAAATCTTGGCTCCCAGACTGACAACCTGCATACTGGCATCACAGATATAAGTATTAGCCAGCTTTAGAGCCTTGATCCTATCCTAGATCTCCTCTATAGTAGTCTCCTCTGAAATTAGATCAGACAATGAGTCACACCAATAAGAGGCTGCCCCAGCAACTGTCGCAATACTAGTAACTGGTTGCCACTGCAAACCGTGATGAAGAAACATCTTTCTTAAATAACCCTCCAGTTTCTTATCCATAGGGTCTCTAAAAGAGGGAGGAAGTGGAACTATCCTCAAAAGGAATAGTAGTTCTTTTGGCTAAGGTCGATATAGCGCCCTCTACTCTAGGAACAGTGCGCCACAGATCTCGCACTGAATCAGCCACAGGAAACATCCTTTTAAACACAGGAGACACAGGAGACGGGTTAAAGGGAACACCCGGCTTCTCCCATTCCTGAGATATAATGTCAGACATGCGATCTGGAACAGGAAAAACCTCCACAGATTTAGGTTTGACATCAAAAACTCTATTCAGCTTATTAGCTTTTTTAGGAGCCTCTGCAATTGTTTCAGAGTCATCCAAAGTAGCTAAAACCTCCTTCAAAAGTAAACAGACATGCTCCAGTTTAAATCTAAAATTAACCTCCTCAGAATCTACTGTACTAGGAACCGCAGATACCGAATCATCGCCCTCAGAAACTGCAGAGGAATGATCTTCCATAGATAACTGAGGAAGACTAACCAAATCAGTCTTGGTGGAATGAGAACCCATAGAAATGTTCTTAGATTCCCTCTTCCTTTTACCAGAACTAGGTAAAGCACTTAGGGCTCCAGAAACTGCAGAAGTCTTTAGGTAAACAAACACTCCCAGAGACTGAGAGGAACCACAGGACACTGCATGTGAATCTGTCACAACTGGGACATTTTAAAAGACGGTTGAGACAACCCCTGAACAGCATTATCCTGAGAAAAAAAAGGCTCAGATAGGGGATCCTTATCTTTAGATAATAAAACCTTATTAAGGCAAGGGGAACAAAATTGCACAGGAGGTATAACATGGGCATCTGCACAATAAAGACATTTGTCAAAGGACAGAGAAAGCTTGGGAAATAAAAAAGCCCCTTATTTCCCTTATACTCTAATTTCTATATAAATAATTAGAATAAAACATTTTAGGCATAGATATGAAATAATTATTATAACCATTATTATATAATAACCAGCTGGAGAGACTTACTCAACCGGTAACCAGAAATCAAATCCACTCCAGCAGATAAAACAATCCTGTTTAAACTGCATATCCTAGAAATCTGCAAATATCAGAGAGAAGCGACAGGCAGAAAAAACGATCCAATGCCAGAAAATCCACTCTGTCCTCATAAAAATCTGGCTTCCAAACAGCCGACTAGAAACAAACTGTTCAGCACTCAGAAAATAACTGAGCGGTCACATGATCGCAAATTCAAAAGTGAGATGCAGTAAAAAGAACCACCAACAACTTCCTTAAAGATATATTACCCAAATCAAATTAAAGGTAAACTTGTGCAATCAAATCCCCATAGCAAAAATAAAAAAAGCCTTCTCATGAGAGAACAGTGCCCTGAACTTCTGCCCAATAAATCCCCCAATCTTTAAAACGGATATTCAGTCCCACAAAGGATCCACCTTTTTCTCTAAATAACTTTTTTTTTTATAAACAAGGAACTCCTAAGGGCTGCATCCTTCTCACCTAGAAGGTAAAAGCACTTACCTGTGGATCCACTGTAGGGCAGTTACAGCAAACAGGTGTGACAGAATCCTCACTGACATAGACTTGTAGATAAAGAAAAAACAGAGTAACCAACCCTGGTTTTCTATATAGTGGAAGCAAAAATGTTGAAAGGTAAGCAAAGACCACCTTGCCATCTTCCAACTGCTAAAAGCCACCATTACTCTTACTAAAGAGAATTACATGGACACAGCATAACCCCAATCCTTGCTTGCAGGGAAAAGTACCCATTAAAGGATTAACAACTTGATTTCTTCAGACACCTTCTTCGCACATCACATTGTGTAACACAGGCAAAGAATTACTGGGGATTGTGGGAAGTGGGAGGATACTTGAAGCTTTGCTGGGGTGTTCTTTGCCTCCACCCGGTGGCCAGGAGTTGAATTTCTACTAGTAATTTAATGGATTCATGGACTCTCCATGCCATTGGAAATAAATTGTTATTCAATAACACAAAAATGATCACTTTTATATTTGTTTATTTTTTTGTTTACGCTTTCTTTTTTTGTTGGTTTCTTGTGAGGTTAATGCATTGCTTAATATTATTAATGGGTGTTTCCTATTCCATTGCTTGTTTGTAGCCTAGTATTTTGAGTTGTTTTTTTTTTTAAGGCTAGGTCAAATATTTTATGTTTATTCTGTGCCACATTTTAACATCTCTTCTGACAAAGATTAGGTGACAGAGTTATCTTTAATTCTGAATCTGTCTTAAATGTTGTTGCGGATTTCACATATCAAATGTAATTGTTGTGCTTCAGACGTTTTGGAAGCCAGATTACATCTTTGCAAAATACTTTTTAGTGCCATGAAACCAGCTTCAGTTTCTCAGAGTTGTTCTGGACACAGGTTCTGCGCAAGTAATTAAAGGGTCATAAGCCCAGAATTTTTCTTTCATGATTCAGATAGAATATAAAGTTTTAAACATTTTTCCAATTTACTTCTACTATCATTTTTTTCTCCTATGGCTGCAGTTTTGCAAGAATGTTGTACATTAGCAAGAGCACTAGATATCTCTTCAATAAAGAATAACATGATTTTTAAGATTGTATGGTCTGTCTGAATCATGAAAGAAAATGTTTGGGTGTCATGTCCCTTTAAGTATCTGTTGCATATGAAGATTCCATGTCCAAAGCATTGCTGGGCTTGATGACGATTTGTATGTAGTTCCTTTTTTTGCATGCTCTTATATGAGATTGTTGCAGTTGACCCACTTCCCTCATTGGAACCATAACTCCCTAGGCTTATCACAGAACTTTCATATCTCTCTCTCTCGTTGTCTCCCTTTAAACCAGGGTCTACCTCAGTTGATGGTTTGCAAGGTACAGATACATCTAGAGATGGTGTTTTCTGCAGCCATAATAAAATATAATTTTTCTAAATGACAGTCATTTCATTGGGACACAGTTTAAGAATAGATGAAGTCTCTGGAAAGTAGTGTTTTGTGCTCTTAAGACATGGACATTTCTTTTTTTGTATTCATATTAATTCAGATAGCATGATAGTAATTTAAAATGTTTGTGGTGCTATATGTATGAGAAACGAAAAATATCTTCAGGTCCTTCGAAGCCCATGCTACTGCCATTAACTCCTTAAGGACCGGGCACTTCAGACAAAAAACTTCCCCAAAAGACCAGAGCATTTTTATCATTTTTGCCATCACTACATTTAAACATAAATAGAGCCTTTTTTATATTTACCTATCAAAACAATATATTATTTTTTTTTAGTAGTCAAACCCAAAGTATTGATCTAGGCCCATTTTGGTATATTTCATGCCACCATTTCACCACTAAATGCGATCAAATAAATAAAAATTGATAACTTTTTCACAATTTTAGGTTTCGCACTGAAATTATTTACCAACAGCTTGTGCAATCATGGCACCAATGGTTGTAAATTCTTCTCTGGGATCCCCTTTGTTCAGAAATAGCAGACATATATGGTTTTGGCATTGCTTTTTGGTAATCAGAAGGCCGCTAAATGCCGCTGTGCACCACACTTGTATTATGCCCAGCAGTGAAGGGGTTAATTAGGTAGCTTGTAGGGTTAATTTTAGCTTTAGTGTAGAGATCAGCCTCTCACATGACATATCCCACCCCCTGATCGCTCTCTTTCCTCCCCCACCCCACAATTGTCACCCTCATCTTAAGTACAGGAAGAAAGTCTGCCACTACTAAAATAAAAGGCTGCTTTTTAAAAATAAATAAATATATATATATATATATATATATATATATATATATGTGTGTGTGTGTGTGTGTGTGTGTGTTTTATATTTTTTGCAGTGTAGGATCCCCTTTTATCCCCAAACATCCCTGATCCCCTAAACAGCTCTCTAACCCTCTCCCTTTTTGCCGCCATTTTAGGTACTGGCAGCTTTCTACCAGTACACAGTTTGCCTCAATGTATGCATATTTAAAAAATAAAAACATTAACCATTTTTTCTGTAGTGTAGCTGCCCCCTTCCCCCTCATTACTCTACCCCCCTTCCAGATCCCTTTCCCACAATGGATCACACATATGACCCCCCTTATTGCCCTTTCTCCCTCCTTCCCCCTCACTTCCCAGCTTTTTTTTTAATGTTTCTTATCTGTGTAGCATGGCATAGCAGTCCTGCCCTCCGCCTGCCTCCTCCCACCCCCTCCAGCGATGGGCCACCCACCCACCAACGATCGGCACCACCGCTGTCCGATGCAGATATATTTCTGCAGTGCCCCACTCGTGGGGCATGCAGAAATAGCGCGATCTTGCTATTTTAAGTGAGATTGCGGCAGAGAGAAGTGCAGGACTGCTGCGACGTACAGGGTATAATGACCAGCGTTGTACAGGGTACAACGCTGGTCGTTAAGGGGTTAAAATTTACCAGTTTTGTTTTCGTTGTCAGAATATTAATCCTGAGTGGTCTTACCCATAAGGATATTTTTATGGCACTTCCTTGGTTATTTGATTGCAACAAGGGAAGTATGCAAAGATGCCAAGTAATATGCTAGAAGCATGCCCTTGTCAGTTTGACTTAGTGGTAATCCCATAAAGTGTCAGACTAGTTTATGTCTTCCAAATTGTTTTCCCAATGTGTATTTTAGCAGATCAAGCAGGACAAAAAGGTGATTCTTTTGGGACCCAGTCAGAACTTATTTTTCATGGGTATTTTTTTTTTCAGATAAAACAGCTTCTACTTTTCTGAAAGACAATGAGCCTGTAGCACTTATTTTTTTTTTGTTTGTAAACAAGGTTTGGACTTTCTTTGGAATGCTATGTAAATACAAAAATGTTCTTTAGAATTTTGCATCCATTCAAAAATGGCATCATGATATATATTTCCTTTATCCTAGTCTTTTGAATGTACCTTATTTGAAACATTCACTTTATTTTTTTTATATATACCATACAATTTGCTTCTAGGTTGCACCTTCTGTTTACTTTTGACACATAAAATACTTTTAGGGTGATCAAACTTTTTGTTTATATTTTCTATTTTTCTTTATTCCTGTTTAAGGCAGAAAGCATACACTGTGCACAAAATAGGTATTTTGTGAGTTTTCTAAATAATAGAATGGAATTAAAGAATAAATAAAATTATATCTTAGAGCTACAGGATTTGGCAGGATTAAAAGTCTCTATAAAAGAACAGAATATGAAAGTTAGCAAATAAAGTAGCTATATGGATCACAACCATTGAAAAAAAAAAAAAACACATTAAAGTCTTGAAAAAGATCTTCTGCACTCCCAAAGGAATTGTGAAGTCCACTGTCAGCCTATCCATAATGGGAGAACAAACATAAGTTCCACAAAGAGTTATGATTTTTTTCCCTAGTGTAACTGTTACATCCATTTTGATGCTGTGTCATTCTTTGAAGCCCTAAAAAAATTGGCCTATCTTCAAAGATCTCATTGCTCTGTTGGATCCAATTTTGATTTTCCAGGTTCAACCTATTGAAGCTTTCTTCA